>NW_028134824.1:0-94571 GCF_964662115.1 Mustela nivalis | reverse complement strand
GCCAGTATCACACTGAGAAATTCTTTTTTGGCGCTGGGGGTGGGGTAGGATGGGGTGGAGTCAGGGGGTGGTTCAAAGCTTGTTTAATATCAACATAACAGTTTTTTTTTTTTCAAAATTAGCATTAAAGAATAAACAGTAAAGTTCTTCCTTATCTACAAAGCTCCCTGCAACATTAAAGATCCTAGCTACACCCACCAAATACAAAACACTATGAAGAAGCAGAACCAACCATCCATTAATTCTTAGCTCTCTCCCATCTTGGAGCATGCAAAGCAAGGTCGTCTTTCTTGACAATACTAATCTACACCTATGTCTGTATCTATATATTTTTTTTAAAGTTTATTTTATTATAACTCCCGTTTTACTCTTTTTAAAATTTATTTTTTTATTTTTTATTTTTTAAAAGATTTTATTTATTTATTTGACAGACAGAGATCACAAGTGGACAGAGAGACAGGCAGAGTGAGAGTGGGGAAGCAGACTCACGGCTAAGCAGAGAACCTGACGTGGGGCTCCATCCCAGGACCCTGGGATCATGACCTGAGCCGAAGGCAGAGGCTTTAACCCATTGAGCCACCCAGGCACCCCTAAAATTGTTTATTTTTAGAAATTATTAACATATAATGTACTACTTGTTTCAAGGGTCCAAGTCTGACTCACATTTAAATCTCTACACCGCCGTCTATGCAGGGGAAAGGTAGGTAGGCCGCCAACAACACTGGTTTCCCTTAGCCCCAGGAACAAAGGCAGAGTTCAGACGGGGCCTCTGAGGGTAAGACTCCTGACCCAGACTGACCCCCCCAATCACAAAAATCCTACAGATCTGACTGATCCTAATCATAAAAATCATACTGTTTTGGTAACAGGTTCCTAGACAGTCTCCTGACCTGTTTCCAGGGACGCCGTTGGGCTCTCCCATCTGGAGCAGGACTTTTGAGATCCCACTGGAACCCAGGGAGGAGGCCTCTGCTTGGACGGAAAACCTTTTCCAGCAGATGTGCCTCCACGGGAGGCGCTGACGGCTTCAGAAAGTGCTTAAACCTGCACCAGCGTGGCTGAGTGTGCCCGAGGAGCAGCTCCTGGAATGGGAACCCTTCTCTCTGGCGCCCGGGCTGTGGGATCTGCGCAGGGTCTTCAGCCTGAGGGGCGCCATTGCTGGGACCGGGAGAGAAGAGTCTTTCTTCTGAGGGAGAATATTTCTCTTTGTAATCTGTTCATCCACACAAGAAGCATTTACTCAGTACCCACGGTAAACTCAGAACCGTATTACAGCTGACCCTTGAATGAAACAGGACTTAGGTTGCCAGCTCCTACCCTCTACAGCCAAAAATGTGCCTATAACTTTTGACTCCCCCAAAAGGTAATGACTAATAGCCCACTGTTGACAGGAAGCCTTATTAATAACATAAACAGTGGGTTAAGACATCTCTTGTATGTTACGTGTATTATATACTGCATATGTAATACATGTTACATATATTACATATATATGACACGTGTTATACATATTAGCTACTATGTTCTTACAATAAGTAAACTACAGAAAATATTACTAAGAACGCCATAAGGAAGGGAAAACACAATACTGCATTTACTGAAAAACACCACAGGCATATAAGTAGACCCATGCAGTGCACTCAGTGTCGTTCAAGGGTCAGCTGTAATTCTAAAATCTGTGTGGTGGTGGGGGACGCCTGGCTGGCTCAGTTGGTCGAGCATGCGACTCTTGATCTGGGGGGTGGTGCGTAGGAGCGTCACATTGGGTGAAGAGTTCACAAAATAAAATCTGTGTGTGTGTGTGTGAGAGACTCCTTCAAGTACTGGGTGTTCTCTTACTTGTAAAGGGTAAATAATATACATTAATTCCTTTAAATAATTAACAAGCATCTTCTGAATGCTTAACATGTGTCAGTCACTCACTTCTATAAGGAAGAAATAATATAAATGGGGAATGGGTTAGAGTCAAGAATGAGTGGTTCCAGAGGTGCCTGGGTGGCTCAGTCGGTTAAGCATCTGCCTTCAGCTCATGTTAGGATCCTGGGGTCCTGTGACTGAGCCCCACATCGAGCTCCCTGCTCAGCAGAGAGTCTGTTTCTACTTTTCTCTCTCCCCTCTGCCTCTCCCCTGCTTATACTCTTTATCTCTCTCTCTGAAATAAAAATCTTAAAAAAAAAAAAAAAAAGAATGATTCTGTAAAAAATGCTGAAGAAGGAGTGCACAGTCTAGAGATAGGATAGGTCACTCAACTGAATCCTCAAAGCTGTTCGGACTTAGAATAACTTTTAAATTTTAGTTAAGTATTTTCTTTGGGGTTCCTGGATGGCTCAGTCGGTTAAATATCTGCCTTCAGCTCTAGTCACGATCCCAGGATCCTGGGATCAAGTCCCCATTTGGGGGCAGCCTGGTTCTCCCTCTTATCCCTGCCTGTGCTCTCTCACTATCTCTGTCTCTCTCTTCCCAATAAATAAAAAATATTTTTTTAAGATTTTATTTATTTATTTGACAGAGAGAGAGATAGTGAGAGAACAATCACAATCAGGGAGAGTGAGAGAGGGAGAAGCAGGCTTCCTGCTGAGCAGGAAGCCCCTTGCAGAGCTTGATCCCAGGACCCTGGGATCATGACCTGATCAGAGGACAGATGCTTAATGACTGAGCCAAATAAAAAATCTTTTAAAAAAGTATTTAAAAATAACATAATAAATAAATAAATAACATATTTTAAAAAATATTTAAAAAAAAGTATTTCCTTCAAATTCCTTTGAATTAAACCAGTTTCATATTATTTAATTCACTTATCTATCCATTTATTCAATACCCTTAATGAAGCCACAGTACTGCACAAAGAAGTCAAAAAAAGTTAAAATCAAGTTAAGAAAAAACATACACATACACTAACAAATTCAAAGCAGAATGTGAACAATATGATTTCAAATTGTGTTAAAAGATTAAACTGAGGGGCGCCTGGGTGGCTCAGTGGGTTAAAGCCTCTGCTTTCGGCTCAGGTCATGATCTCAGGGTCCTGGGATGGAGCCCCACGTCGGGCTCTCTGCTCAGCAGGGAGCCTGCTTCCTCCTCTCTCTCTGCCTGCCTCTCTGCCTACTTGTGATCTCTGCCTGTCAAATAAATAAATAAAATCTTAAAAAAAGAAAAAAAAGAAATAGCATTTAAAAGAAAAGATTAAACTGAGGCATATTAAAATGTTTAAGAGTTTCTTTGAGCAAAAATTAATTTTTTAAAAAACTTCTATTTAATCTCTACATCCAACATGAAACTTGAACTCATGACTCTGAGATCAGGAGTCACATGCTCCTCCCACTGAGCCAGCCAGACACCTGAGCTAAAATCTATTTGAAAAAGCACCAAACCATAAATGGTTACAAGTGCTTTATTAAAGGCTGGGGAGAGCCTTGGAAAAGTTGGAAGCAAAGCAAGGTACTCATTGATTAGCTACAGCTTAAAGCCTCATTGGCTCTTTGTGCTTCCTTGTCCTTGGTTCCAACTTTGTAAACTTGAGGCATTTACAAGCTTAGCTTTTTGGTTTGCTTATTGTGGGTTCATTACAGCCTCCTCAATCTGATGGGTTCCTTGTTTAATTAAATTTAACAGTTGCCTACAGAAATTCGTAGGAAATGAAGGAGGGCCTAGCAAACGTTGAGCACTCGGCAAATGTGGTCTTAATGAATCAATGTAAGATTAGAGTCAGCAAGTTAGGACAAGTTCCTTGGAGAGAGAGAAGAAATGGGCATGAAACAAGGAGTGAAGGTCAGCCTGGCAGGGGTAATGACATTAGCAAAGGCCCTGTGGCAAAAAGAAAAAAAAAAAAAGGCAGGATGTAGAGTTTCAACAGATTGGTTTGGTTGGAACAAAAGGGTGAGTTGGTGGGTGGAAAGGAAGAGTGTGAAGTTTGATAAGGTTTGGTACATTCTGATACAAACCCAGCTGTCACTGTCGTAACAAATGAAAACATTTGTAACACCCTTAGTATGATAGTCTTGTTCTCAGAAATCTGGCTTCCTTTTTTGAAATGTATTGATAGTTAAACATTAATTCTACAAGACCAAGCTACTTAAATAGGTAATATTTTGTGAACAGACTGAAGGGAAATGCCATCAAGATGATAAAGGAAGGGGGCACCAGGGTGGCTCGGTCCGATAAGCATGCGACTCTTGATTTCAGCTCAGGTCATGATCTCAGGATGGTGAGATGGATCGAGCTCCATGTTGGGAATCCATGCCCAGCGGGGGGCCTACTTAAGATTCTTTCTCTCCCTCTGTTGGCCCCTCCTCTCCAACCCCCCTCTAAAAGAGATTTTTAAAAAAGATGATAAAGCAAAATATAATGGTATAGGCAATGTCATGGATAGAAAAAATGTAGAGATTATCTATTCTAACCCAACCCCTGTCTTACCAGATGAGAGAGGTCAAGGATCCAGGACACAGAGTGGGGTCCTATATAAAGCACTGACTAGGGGCGCCTGGGTGGCTCGGTGCGTTAAAGCCTCTGCCTTCGGCTTGGGTCATGATCCCAGGGTTCTGGGATCGAGACCCGCAATAAGTAAGTAAATAAATAAAGCACTGACTAGCCAGCCTTGGCTGCTGCTTCCTTTGCCAACAGTTCCTGGAATCTTTATTTATTTATTTTTTTAAATTTTATTTATTTATCCGACAGACAGAGATCACAAGTAGGCAGGGAGGCAGGCAGAGGGGTAGGGGGAAGCAGGCTCCCTGCTGAGCAGAGAGCCCGATATGGGGCTCGATCCCAGGACCCTGGGATCATGACCTGAGCTGAAGGCAGAGGCTTTAACCCACTGAGCCACCCAGACACCCATGGAATCCTTATTTTTTATAACTCTACCTGCTTGATTATTATTACTTGAAAATCTATATGAAAAATGTGAAATATAAAATTAGAGAAAGAAAAAGATAAAGACACCATACCTGGAAAATACTGAAATCTAAGGGTGGGAAGTTTAGATGTGGATTAGGAAAAATTCCTGAGGGAAATAGAGGACAGATCAAAAGACATTCCAGGTAAAAAATCTAATAGTAATTTTTCAGTGATTGTCTGAATAAGGAGGTAAGAATAAGAAGAATAAGAATAGAAGGGGCGCCAGGCTGGCTCAGTGAGAAAGGCATGCAACTCTTTGATCTCAGGGTCATGAGTTCGAGTGCCCATCAGGGAGAGAGATGACTTAAATAAAAATTAAAAAAAAAAAAAAAAAAGAGTAAGAATAGTAAAACCAAAAGAATAGTAAAACCAAAAGTTCTGGGCATTGGTTGCCTGACAATGTGAACAAAAGTGACCACTGAAGCGTTCACTGAAAAATAATTCACATGGTAAATTTTATTTTTTAAAAAGAATTAAAAAAGTATATATATATATATATGCACACACATATATGTGTATTATATACTTTTTTATATGTATATGTATGTATATGTATATATAAATTTTTTAATGAGCTCTTTCATTAATTTAAACTTTTGCTCCGTGTTCTCCGGAGCTCTATCAGCTTTTCATGTTTGAGGAACGCAGATCCACTCAGGTCACCTCAAGTGATGGGAAGTCCCGCTATTTTAAGGACACACGTGACTATAAAGGAGCTAAGAATACCGTAGGAACCTAAGAATAGCAATAGGATTGGGCTTCAATTTGGAAGGAAAATCAGCAGGGAACTGGACAAACTGCCCGCACATCCAGGGCCTCGGTTGACTTGTCACTCTTGGCCGCAGCAAGCGTGCAGTATTCCCCCGCCCTAGGGTGTCTCCGTCCCTCCTCTGTCGCTATGACTACCCGCCGACTACCTCATTTAGTTATAGTTTCTGCTTACTCATAATTCCAGCTTACTCATACCCTTTCTATAATCGACTCTCAGCTCCTCTCCCCACCATCAACAGACTGATTTTCTCTGTGTATCTCACTTCAAATGCTTGCAAGGAAAAAGGAAACGTGACTAGCCTTGCTGGGAGTTCAAGTCCAGTGGGCGTTCACAATCCCCCAGGGACTTGTGAAACCAGCAAGCGATGAGCCTCAGTCCCAGCCTTTCTGATCTTAGTCTGGGGTAGGGCCCGAGAATGTGCATTGATAACAGAATCCCCAGGATTCCACGGGCCTGGTTAGTCACCCTTTTTTTTTCTGTTTGGACAGAGCAGCTGGGGAGCTACCTCATGTCACTGACACCAGACACCATACTTCCAAGCTAACACTCAGGCTCATATATGGAGATTTTTAAAAACTTCCTTCTCTTAACTGGCCTTTTCATTTAATTTTTTTTTTTTTAAGATTTTATTTATTTATTTGACAGAGAGGAAGATCACAAGTAGGCAGAGAGGCAGGCAGAGAGAGAGGGGGAAGCAGGCTCCCTGCTGAGTAGAGAGCCCGATATGGGGCTCGATCCCAGAACCCTGGAACCATGACCTGAGCCGAAGGCAGAAGCTTTAACCCACTGAGCCACCCAGGCGCCCCTGGCCTTTTCATTTAGACAGTCTCCTGGGTCCTACTGCTTTTTGCCTGGAAGGATTCCGAGCCCTTTTCCCTTCCTCTGTCCCTGCCCCCCTCCAGGGTCTCATCTCCCAGTCCCCAAACAGCTACAGAAAAGCTTTCTGTTCCAAGACTCCCACTCCCACATGCCTGATGGCCTTCCCCCTGAGAGCCCTCGGAGGCTGTGTCCATTGGCTCCCTTTGCCCATTTCATTAACCTAAACACTGTAACATCTTTAAACTTTGTGTTCCTAAGTCAATGATATTTATTTAGAAAGATTTTAGTTATTTATTTGACACAGAGAGTGAGAGCACAAGCATGGGGGGGGGGGCAGGCAGAGGGAAAGGAAGAAGCAGGCTCCCGGCTGAGCTGGACGCAGGACTTGATCCCAGGACCCTGAGACATGACCTGAGCGGAAGGCACACACTTAACTGACTGAGTCACCCAGACACCCTAAGTCAGAAATATTTAAATGCTTGTTTTCCCACGCTGATATTTCATTTCTATCATGACCTCTTGCCCTTTCCCCACACCAGCATTTCTCAGATTTTTCCAAAAAGTGCTGCTAACAGCAGAGAAAATATAAAGGGTGAGGAGGAGGGTATCCTTAGGGACTGTGCTCCTTAGAAGCTTTTAAATTTTCCTCTCCCCACTTTGGAGAAAATTCTTGGTAGGCGCCTGTTATCTTTAAAATGTTAGGCAGATTTGGGGACACCTGGGTGGCTCAGTGCATTGGGCATCTGCCTTCCCCTTGGGTCTTGATCCCAGGGTCCTGAAATCAAGCCCCACATCGGGCTCCCTGCTGGGTGGGGAGCCTGTTTCTCTCTCTCTCCCACTCCCCCTGCTTGTATTCCTGTATTTACTGTCTCTCTGTGTCAAATAAATAAATAAATAAATACAATGTTAAAAAGAAAAAAGAAGTTAGGCACATTTTGCAACCTTTTTCATCTATTTTTATTTTATTTTTCCATCTATTTTTATTTTCACGTTAAAGGAAAATTTTAGTTATTTGTCAGGGAGCCAAATGGAGGCTTTGGGAACATCTTGGGTTTGTCAGGACCTTCACGGGGGCTACGTGGGTCTTGGTTTGAGGAGGACCCTGTCTGCCTTCAGTGTTTCATTTCACCACTGCCTACAGCGCACTCCCAAGAGTTTCCCGAAGTGCCACACTGCTACTAAATCAAAGTACAAACTGCTTTCTTCTGAATTCAAACCCCTCCAAAAACGATCATTCAAATCTTTTTTTTTTTTTTAATTTTTATTTATTTGACAGACAGAGATCACAAGTAGGCAGAGAGGCAGCAGAGAGAGAGGAGGAAACAGGCTCCCCGCTGAGCAGAGAGCCAGATGCGGGCTCGATCCCAGGACCCTGAGATCATGACCTGAGCTGAAGGCAGAGGTTTTAACCCACTGCGCCACCCAGGCGCCCCTCAAATCTTATTTCTGATACTAAGTTACTTTTTTTTAATTGAAATATTTTAGTATGTTCTCAATATTTCATTAACTCTGGCTATTGGCCAATGATTTATTTCCATAGTCATCTAGGGCAGTGGTTCTCAAAGTGTGTTCCCCAGACCAGAAGAAGCAGTGTCATCTGGGAACTTGTTAGAAATGCATATATTCTGGTCTGTTCTACATCAGACAGGCTGAATCAGGAATTCTGGGTGTGGGGCTGGCAATCTGCATTTTAATAAGCCCACCAGGTGATTCTGATGCAGCTGGGGACCACTGGTCTAGCATTTAGTTTTCAGATCTAAAACAGAGTAAAATATACATTAAAAAAAGAAAACTTAATGAAATATGAACTATTATTTAATAGTAAATTGTTCTTTTTTATTTGTCAGAGAGAGAGCGAGCGAGAGTGAGCATAGGCAGACAGAGTGGAAGGCAGAGTCAGAGGGAGAAGCAGGCTCCCCGCCGAGCAAGGAGCCCGATGTGGGACTCGATCCCAGACGCCAGGATCATGACCTGAGCCGAAGGCAGCTGCTTAACCAACTGAGCCACCCAGGCGTCCCAATTGTTCTTTTTTTAAGGTTTTTATTTTTATTTTATTTTTTAAGATTTTATTTATTTATTTGACAGAGAGAGAGATCACAAGTAGGCAGAGAGGCAGGTGGGGGCAAGGGGGAAGCAGGCTCCTGCCGAGCAGAGAGCCCAATGCCAAGCAGAGAGCCCAATGCCGGGCTTGATCCCAGGACCCTGAGACCATGACCGGAGCCAAAGGCAGAGGCTTAACCCATTGAGCCACCCAGGCGTCCCTAAGGTCTTATTTTTAAATAATCCCCATACCCAACACAGGGACTGAAGTTACAACCCCTAGATGGAGAGTCACATGTTCCACCGACAGAACCGGCCAGGCACTGTTAATTTTTAAGACAAATGTTAATACTAATTCTCTGCCCCCCAGCTCCTCACTCTGCACTAGAGGCTTTTTTTTTTTAAAACTGGAATTCCGCTACTAACTATGTTTTTCGTACAGGCTCTTCTCAATTTAGGAAACATGTTCTAGAGGAAGAAGAGCCAATTAAACAATTTTTAATTCATTTGTCTCCTCCTAGTGGCAGACTTTTAAAATATTGAGCACGACATCCTATTGGTTTCTTAAAATACATATTTCTGATTTTTTCCCCCTAAGATTCCTCTTATTAACTAAAATTAAAATCAATTGGCCTTCTCTATCCAATTCCATAGATTTTTCTCTATTTGCTCTGTGGCAACAGAAAATCATGTAATTTGTCTCCATGGCTCTTTTATTTTATTTTATTTTTTCAGTGTTCCAGAATTCATTGTTTATGCATCACATCCAGTACTCTATGCAATACGTGCCCTCCTTAATACCCACACCAGGCACCCCATCCCCCACCTCCCTCCCTTCCCAAACCCTCAGTTTGTTTCTCAGAGTCCACAGTCTCTCATGGTTTGTCTCCCCCTCCGATTTCCCTCAATTCACTTTTCCTTTCCTTCTCCTAATACCCTCTATGTTATTCCTTATGCTCCACAAGTAAGTGAAACCATATGATAATTTACTTTCTCTGCTCGATTTATTTCACTCAGCATAATCTCCTCCAGTCCCATCCATGTTCATACAAAAGTTGGGTATTCATCCTTTCTGAGGCATAATACTCCATTGTATATACGGACCATATTGTCTTTATCCATTCGTCTGTTGAAGGGCATCCTGGCTCTTTCCACAGTTTGGCGATTCCTTAAGAAATTAAAAAGAGAGCTACCCTATGACCCTGCAATTGCACTACTGGGTACTTACCCCAAAGATACAGATGTAGTGAAAAGTAGGGCCATCTGTACCCCAGTGTTCATAGCAACAATGGCCACAATTCATGGCTCTTTTTCTTTCTTTCTTTTCTATGGCTCTTTTTAAACCAACTTGTACATTTTCTTTCATTTTGTTACTTCTTAGCAGTAGAATCTCACTACTTAGAACACTTGGAAATTCACTTTTTTTCCTTTATAGGACTGAAGGACACCAGGTCATTATCCTTTATTCTTCTATCACCCCCTTTCCTCCAATGCCCTAGGAACCACACAAGATATTCAGAGTACTGGGACAGCCACTGCCACCAAATTTTTTTTCAGTTAGCACTTTGAGCCCTTAAGCTCCTGGGCTGTAACTGACCTAGGGTGTGAACGAATTTTTTTTTTTTTTTAAGATTTTATTTATTTATTTGACAGACAGAGAACACAAGTAGACAGAGGCAGACAGATAGAGAGGAAGGGAAGCAGGCTCCCTGCTGAGCAGAGAGCCCAACGCTGGACTCAATCCCAGGACCCCGAGATCACGACCCGAGCTGAAGGCAGCGGCTTAACCCAGGCGCCCGAATTTTTTTGACTCTTAAAACCAACAAGACAAGGTTTGATTTTTTCCCAAAAGATTTTATTGATAATTGCAGGATAATTTATGGAGATACTAATACCCCACATGTCCCCCATTAACCCTTCGAAACAGGTAGCCAGGCCATTTGTATTCTGTTGTCCTGGGATATCTAAAGAATGGAAAGCTGAAGCTACTTGAAGACCCTGCCT
Organism: Mustela nivalis; assembly: GCF_964662115.1. NCBI lineage: Eukaryota > Metazoa > Chordata > Mammalia > Carnivora > Mustelidae > Mustela > Mustela nivalis. The sequence continues at coordinate 84,046 of NW_028134824.1, read as the reverse complement.
TTTCCTGAGCTCACTGAAGAAATTATGCTAGATGTCTAAGAGGTCAAAGGGGAGGGGATGCCTTTATTTAAAATTTGAGGCTGGGAAGGGCCTAAACTGGTCTGTCTGCAATCCCTTGCCTGTACCTGGAACAGGCGTCAAGATCTTTGATCAGCTTAGAAAGGCTAGACCTTTGGGGTGCCTGGGTGGCTCAGTCGTAAAGCATCTGCCTTCAGCTCAGGTCAGATCCTGGGGTCCTGAGATCGAGCCCCGCATTGGGCAGGAAGCCTGCTTCTTCGCTCTCACTCCCCCTGCTTGTGTTCCCTCTCTCTCTCTGTCCCTCTCAGTCAAATAAATAAATAAAATCTTAAAAAAAAAAAAAAAAAAAAGAGCTAGACCTTTAACACTGAGGTTCCCAAACACAGCAGGGATTCTCAATCTCTGGGAAACAGAGTCCCTGCATTTCAAGGATCTGTGTGGCTTCAACCATGGGACTTTCAGTAGTAACCAATGTGGGCCGGAGACTGAAAAGTACTCTCCAAATACTATGTAAGATCTGGGAGTGTAAAGGAGAGAAAATGGACAGAAAATTTAATTTTCCTGCCATCCTGTTAAATATTAACAGTTAAATATTTTGAACGTCACTCTGATAATTACCTCTTGAGACTGTCATAAGTCTTAAAGTGGATTCAGTCAAAACATGCTAATGACCCTCGACCCTCACCAACCCCTCCCTGCCCCTCCAGTGTGGATCCTTAAGCCATCTTTTTGGATCCAGGGCCACATGATATTTCTGCTACACAGCTGCCATAGTATTTGGCCCTCATCTGACCTTCAAAGATTTTTTTAATCACCTAAGCAATTTATTTTCCCTTTTCAATTTCAGACTAGCAGCTTCTTTGTTGTTGTTGTTGTTTAGATTTTATTATTTTATTAAATAAAATAAAGATTTTATTTATTTATTTGACAGACAGAGATCACAAGTAGGGAGAGAGACAGGCAGAGAGGAGGGAAGCGGGCTCCCAGTACAGCAGAGAGCCCGATGCAGGGCTCGATCCTAGGACCCTGAGATCATGAATTACGCCGAGGGCAGAGGCTTAAACCCACTGAGCCACCCAGGCGCCCCTGTTGTTGTTTTTAATAACAGCTATATTATGGGGGCACCTGGGTGGCTCAATGGGTTAAGTCTCTGCCTTCGGCTTAGGTCATGATTTCAGGGTCCTGGGATCCAGCCCTGCATCGGGCTCTCTGCTCAAGCAGGGAGCCTGCTTCCTCCTCTCTCTCTCTCTCTGCCTGCCTCTCTGCCTACTTGTGATCTCTGTCAAAAAAAAAAAAAAAAAAAAAAAAAGGGCGCCTGGGTGGCTCAGTGGGTTAAGCCGCTGCCTTCGGCTCAGGTCATGATCTCAGGGTCCTGGGATCGAGTCCCGCATCGGGCTCTCTGCTCAGCAGGGAGCCTGCTTCCTTCTCTCTCTCTCTCTCTCTGCCTGCCTCTCAGTGTACTTGTAATTTCTCTCTGTCAAATAAATAAAATCTTTAAAAAAAAAACAAAAACAAAACAAAAAAAACAGCTATATTAGGATATTATAAGCATACCATAAAATGGACTATTTATGGATTTTATTTACTTACTTGTCAGAGAGAGAGAGAGCACAAGCAGGCAGAGGCAGAGAGAGAAGCAGGCTCCCCGCTGAGTAAGGAGCCCAATTGTGAGGATGTGGGACTGGATCCCAGGACCCTAGGATCATGACCTGAGCCAAAGGCAGCCATTTAACTGACTGAGCCACCCAGGTGTCCCTAAAATGGACTACTTTAAAGTATACAACTCAGCACTTTTTAGTATATTCACAGAGTTGTGCAACCATCACCACTAATTCCAATATTTTCATCACCCCCAAAAGAAACCACACATCCAGTTGCAGTCATTCACCTCCCCACACCCCAGGTCGTGGCAAACAGTAATCAAACCTTTCTCTCTTTAGGCTCACTTAATTGGAAACCTCTATAAGTAGAATCATTCAATATGTGGCTTTTTGTGTCGCCTTCTTGGTGTAATGCTTTCAAGTTCACCCATGTTGTAGCTTTTATCTGTACTTCATTCCTTTTATTGGCAAATCAGATTCCATATCAAATTTGGTTCATTCCTTCTTTTTTTCTTTTTCTTTTCTTTTAATGCAGTCTCTACACCCAAGATCGGGCCCAAATTCACTACCCCAAGATCAAGAGTTGGATGGGTTATTCTGCCCAAAAACTACCTGTTTTCTGTCCAAGATGTTTCAACCTCTAAGCTAACTTTCCAAAGGCATGAGCTTTAGGCCATGAAGCTGATACTATGTCTTTTTTCCTCCCAAGGGAATGGTTTGTGTGCTATGTTTTAATATTAAAATTACTTTACACATTGTGTATACACCTTTTTGTAAATATATAAAGTATCTCTGAAAGGATATGTAAGAAACTGGTAAAATTTGTTGTTTTGGGGAAGGGGATGTAGGGGGACAGGGAAGGAAAGCTTACTTCTTACTCTATCCTTTTTCACTCTATATCCTTTTGTAAATTGTTCAAAATAAATAAAAATAATAATTACTTCTTAAATAGTAAACAGTAAAAACCTTGAATAGATGTATGAGGCTTGTTTATTAGAAAAGAACTTTAAAACATTTTTTTAAAAGATTTTATTTATTTATTGGTCAGAGAGAGAGAGAGAGAGCACAAGGAGGCAGAGGGGCAAGCAGAGGGAGAGGCAGGCTCCCTGCTGAGCAAGGAGCCCAGTGTGAGACACATCCTAGGAGCCTAGGATCATGACCTTAGGCAAAGGCAGATGCTTAACCAACTGAGCTGCCCACGTGTCCCTGAAAGGGAGTTCTTAAATTACACTGACCTTGCAAAACACATATTCTTGAGGTGACTGGGTAGCTCAAAGGATTAAGTGTCTGCTTTGGGCTCAGGTCATGATCTCAGGATTCTGGGATCACTCCCTGCTCAGTGGGGAGTCTGATTCTCCCTCTCCCTCTTCCTGTGCTCTCTCTCTGTTAAATAAATAAATTGGATCACACACATATATTCTCACTCCTCAAGCCTTTATGACTGCTGTTCCCTTAGCTTGGATTGGCCTTCTCTTTATCTTCCCTTTTACACCAATAAAAATCTGACAACTTGTGTAATTTTTCAATTTACAGAGCACTCTCAGATACAACATAATCTAACCTTCAAATGCAAAATATACAGTAAGTATAAATATTTTTATCTTCATTTAATAAATAAGAACATTGAGGCTTAGAAAGTGTAGCAGCTTTTCCCAGATCACAATGACCACATTTCAGAGCTAGAATTCAAATCTACAACTTCTAACAGGTTAAATGCTCTACCTTTTCTCTTTTTAAGCAATGAAATCCTATTTCTTTAATGGGTCAACTCAGTAAAAATGTACAAAGGTGTTTACTAAGGTGTTGTGTAATTTTTTTTTTTTAAGATTTTATTTATTGATTTGACAGACAGAGATCACAAGTAGGCAGAGAGGCAGGCAGAGAGAGGAAGGGAAGCAGGCTCCCTGCTGAGCAGAGAGCCCAATGCGGGGCTCAATCCCAGGACCCTGGGATCATGACCTGAGCTGAAGGCAGAGGCTTTAACCCACTGAGCCACCCAGGTGCCCCTTTTAAAAAAATATTTTATTTTAAGTAATCTCTACACCCAAGGTGGGGCTCCAATTTAAAACCCTGAGAGCAAGTGTTGAATACTCTACCAACCCAGCCAGCCAGGCCACACAAGTGTTGTGAAATAACATTACACAATAAATACTACACACTTACTAAAAATTATGATGTAGATCTGTACTTACCATGGAAAATTGGAAAAACATCCATGATACTGTATACAAGGAGAAAAGCAACTTAAAAACAAAGGTACAGGGGCACCTGGGTGGTTCAGTGGGTTAAAGCCTCTGCCTTCAGCTTGGGTCCTGGTCCTGGGGTCCTGGGATAGAGCCCCGCATGGGGCTCTCTGCTCGTTGGAGAGCCTGCTTCTTCCTCACTTTCTCTCTCTGCCTGCCTCTCTGCCTACTTGTGATGTCTGTCAAATAACTAACTAAATAAGCCTTAAAAAAAAAAAAAAGAAAAAAGGACAGAGGTACAAATTTAACACTGAAAGTGTTTACATGTGGAAAGACGCTGAAAGGATATACGTTAGTGTTTTTTAAAAGTCAATACTCTAAAACTTTGTGTATTACTGATAGTTAAATGCTTACTCTGTGCCAAATGCTGGGTTACATCTATTTTACATGTATTGTTCCATTTAATCCTCATGATAACCAACTTGCCTAAGACCTTGATGCTAAAAATGCAGCTGAACTGGACAAGTATCCGACCCAAAAGCTCACGCTCTTCGGAGCCAGCTATTATCATCCTGTCTCAGATACAAAGATCATTTATTTCATAATCAGAGAAACCCGTGAGTTTAAGAAAATTCGGTTCAAAACTCCGCTTCCCCAGGCCTCTGAATTGCCCTAACGTTGTTTGTCTTACAGCACCTGGGGCAATCTCATTAGCATTTAATTTGCTGGGTTCCTCTCTTTACCGCTCTTAGATTCGGGCTGCCAGGCCTGAAACCTGGACCCAAGCGTTCCTTACTGAAATGTTATACGAACTCGTCTCAAGAAGAACTTGAAATGAGAAGTGCTCACACGATATTAAGAATTTCTTTCTAGGGGCACCTGAGTGGCTCAGTGGGTTAAAGCCTCTGCCTTCAGCTCAGGTCATGATCCCAGAGTCTCTGCTCCGCGGGGAGCCTGCTTCCTCCTCCTCTCTCTCTGCCTGCCTCTCTGCCTACTTGTGATCTCTGTCTGTCAAATAAATAAATAAAAATCTTAGAAAAAAAAAATTCCTTTTAAGAAATGCTGAGTCTGGCCAAAACTGAGGCCTCTTCATTTCCCTCTCACATGGCTGTCTCCTTGCTTGCACCTTCTTTATCCTCTCTCCCTCCGCAGCCCTCTCCCCCTCCCCAGGCCGGTAGCCTCAGAGTGTCCTTGGTCACAGGCCTGCCCCAGTAGGCCTCCCCCGGAGCCGCGCTCCTTCTCTCAAGAAAGGAACGAGGAGGAGGCCTGGAGCATTCCTCCACGTGGGCACGGGGGCGGCCATCTCACGTTCTGGCAGGAGCTGTCTGCGGGGCCCGAGCCGCAGCCCGACCTGCCCGTACTCAAGATGGCGGTCGCGGAGGGCGTGGCCAGCGACTCGGAGGTTCCGAAATGGTGAGGAATCATGGCGGCCACCGAGGAGCGGATCCGGGAGGACGGAGAAGAAGAAGAAGAAGAAGAGGAAGCAGTGAGTGGCACGACCGCGGCCTGCGCGGCGGGGGCGGCGTGTGGGGCAGCTAGTCGGGACGCGGCTGGCGGGAGGGAGAGCCCGGGCCTCCGCCCTAGCTGCCAGACGGTAGTAAATGGGGAAGTAGAGGACGTTACCTTAGGCAGCGTCGCTTGCGTCCTCTCGTTCCAAGCAGGACCTGGTGCTCGCCAAGGTTGGGATCGCTGCCGTGGGGGTTTTTGGCTTCGCTTGTTAACTGCTTCTTCCTACACACTCGCGCTAGCACGTTAACGCCTCTTTTTCTTCTACCAGGAGCAGTTGGTTCTGGTGGAGTTGTCGGGCATTATTGATTCAGAGTTTCTATCAAAATGTGAAAATAAATGCAAGATTTTGGTGAGTCTAGTTGCATTGGGTGATTTCCGTAGATTTTCTCACATTTAAAGAAGAATGAACAGTGAAACACGTATCCCCAAAGATCTATTCCTCGTGACAAAGCGCTGGATGCTAAGGACAATCAGAGAGAAGCACAGAGGGACTATGGGAGCAAATAGGAGAAAATGCCATAGTCGGCTTGAGGGTCTGAATGTGTACCTGGGGAGAGTTAAAGATGTAGAGGAGGTAGCGTTTTGTTATTAACCAGTATATTTCGAAAAAAAAATACATTGTTTTAGATTGTGAGCGGGGAGAGAAAACAATGCAGACAGGCTCTTCCTATGTGCATGCAGAGATTAACTGGAGAAGGGAGGCAACCTAAGAAAAGACTTTTCAAGACCTCACACTCTGCTATTGACTTGAGCTGTGGTGTCTCGTTACCATCTGTTTTTATCACTTTACATGAAAATCTTTGAGCTACTGTTGACAAAACTTTCTCTGTTCTTACCTTAACTTGAGGATGTTGATTGAAATACAGCTTGCTGCTTGGCTACGAATGCAGCATTCTTCAGATTGTAACTGCAGTGATCAGAGCATTTTTAGCTTACCTTGCACTTGCTAGGACAAACTCCGGAGGTTCCCCAGTTTTGGAGATCACTCTCCTTGGTAGCAGGGCTCTTTGTTTTTTGGTTTTAATTGATATGTAATTGACATACATCATTATATTTCAGGTGTACAACATAATGATTTAATAGTTGTATGTACTAGGAAATAATCATCACAGTCAGTCTAGCTAATATCCATTTACAATTTTTTTTTTTTTGTAATGAGTATTTTTTTTTCCAATTAAGTAAGCTTTGTGCCCAACATGGGGCTTGAACTCACAACCCAAGATCAAAAGTTGCACGCTACAGACAGCTCACCAGGCACTGTGTTGTAATAACTTTTAAGATGTTACTCTCTTAGCAACTTTTAAGTGTACACTATGGTATTAAGTAGAGTAATGCTGCATATTACATCCCCATATAACTGAAAGTTTGTATCTTTTGATTATCTTTACCTATTGCACCCAACCCCTCAAGGATTTTTTTTTTTTTTTATAGAGGGAGAGGGAGAAGCAGAAGGAAAGGGGGAGGGAGAATCCTAAGCAGACTCCATGCCCAGCATAGAGCTCCAGGTGGGACTGGATCTCATGACCTACCTGGACTGAAATCAAGAGTTGGATATGCTTAACCCACTGAACCACCCAGGCTCCCCTGCAAGGCTTTTTCTAATGATGATTTTTTTTAATGACTTTGTATTCTGTTGCAGGGAATTGACACTGAGAGGCCCATTCTGCAAGTGGACAGCTATGTCTTTGCTGGAGAGTATGAAGGTAGGAGGCTGTCACAGATGAAACTCCTTTTTTTATATGATTTTCAGAGAAAGTTACTCTTATTTCTCAACAAATTGCCTTCAACTTTTCTGCAGACACTCTTGGGACCTGTGTTATATTTGAAGAAAATGTTGAGCCCGGTAAGTGTGTGTGTAGCTGACTCAAATCTTTTTACTATGAAATACTGCCAGCTTACTTTTGTACAGTAGTTAAACATCTCATGTGCCCATTGTCTAGGTATATCAAATCCTACCATTTTGCCAGGTAGTTAAAATACATTCCAGATACATTTGAAGCCTTGTGTATAACCCTCTCTAAACCTATGCCCTTCCTCTCTTGGTAATCACTTTTCTGAATTTGATGTTTTTCTTTCTTTACCTGATTTTGTATTACATAGATATGTATCCAAAGACAGTAGTAGCATTTTTTTGTGTATTTTCAAACTTGATACAAATAATAGCATATTATATGTATCATTGTATATATTTTTTCAGGTACAGATAGGTTTTGAGATTTATACAATTGGTAGGTTCTATTTTCCCTGTTGCTAAGTATTCTATTTGTGACCATACCACAGTGTATTCTTCACCAGTAATTATTAATAACTATGTAATTAGTTACATAGTAATTATTTCACCAGTAATTATTAATAACTATGAAAATTTATTGAATGCCTACTCTATGTCAGGCATTGTTCTAAATGCTACATGTATTAACTCGTTTAATCTTCATCACAAGTCTGTGAGGTCGATACCATGGTTGTCTTCATTTTATATTTGAAGAAACTGAAGCACTGAGAGGTAAATAACATTCCCAAGGTCATACACAAAGTAAGAGAGCCAGGATTTGAACCCAGGTGGTGTGGTCCAGAGCCTGTAATCTGAACTATACTTTTTTTTTTTTTTTTAAAGATTTTATTTATTTATTTGACAGAGAGAAATTACAAGTACACTGAGAGGCAGGCAGAGAGAGAGAGAGAAGGAAGCAGGCTCCCCGCTGAGCAGAAAGCCCGATGCGGGACTCGATCCCAGGACCCTGAGATCATGACCTGAGCTGAAGGCAGCGGCTCAACTCACTGAGCCACCCAGGCGCCCCTGAACTATACTTTTTAACTCACTGCAGAGATGCTGCCATGAGTATTTTGTGTCTCGTGCATGGATGCAAAAATGGCCCTAAGATATACACTTAGAAATGGAATTATTTGATTGCTGAGTGTGTGTTAGGTTTAACCATATGAAATGACCCATTTGAACTGAGTATGGACGGCTTCATGTGGTTCACCCTAATAGGTAGTGCTAGGATCCTTTCTGAAGTGTACTGTCAGTGACCTATGGCAGCGTGTGGAAGTTTCCAGTGTTCTTCACACCTCCAGCTCAGAGCCTTATACTCTCTCTTGCCTGCGCCCACAGTTTCCTGTAAAGCTATAACCTCAGGCAGCAGGTTTTCTCTCAGTCTTCTTTCATGATTGAGAACATCCTCATACCAGACTCGCTTCAAGTAGTAAATCTGACTTTGATGCTTCATTTTGAGTGGTAGAATCTGAGACTTCATGACCCTGTAAGGCCGCATTCCTGGTCCCACTTCCCTGCTTCACGGCTGGAGCCTAGCAGGCCGATAGGTTTAACTTCATGCACAGCTTTGTGTTTTGGTCCTCTGGAGATGTTGTTTTGGGGTCTAGTTTTGCCTTCAGTTGTTATGTATTTTATCCGTCATTTCTCTTTACTGGGAGCAGGAGGGATGAGTTAAATTTTGAACTTACTACACTATCTCACCAGGAAGTAGTTCAGTCTGACCCTTTAACTGGAATTACTGAGGCTTAACATGATTATTTGGTGGCATCAACAGTAAAATAATTGAGTTCATTTTATGTTCTAGGTGATACAGAAGGCAGTGATAAAACAGTGCTGAAATATAAATGCCATACAATGAAGAAACTCAGCATGACAAGAACTCTTTTGACAGAAAAGAAGGAAGGAGAAGAAAACATAGGTTAGTTCACTTAGCTCTCTGAAAGTAGGTGATTTACTGTTGGCTTTGACAATGACACATTGCTGCCAGGACATACCTTGTAGTAACAACTATGTTCTATGGAAATCAAGAGTGCTCCCTGAAAAGTACCAGATATAGATTTAAAATTCATTTGAACTGTAGGGGCGTTTGGGTGGCTCAGTCATTTGAGCTTCTGACTCTTGATCTCAGCTCAGGTCTTAATCTCCTGGCTGAGTTTGAGTCCCATGTTGGGCTCTGCTCTGGGCATGGAGCCTCCTTTAAAAAAAAAAAAAAAAGATAAAATAAAAAAAATTCATTTGAACTTTAATGTAGCAAAGGGCACTGGAGACATTTAAGAAATTTCTTATCTCCTTTGCACTGGAAAAAATCGTGAGGAGTTTGTCAAGAACCTTGATAGATTTCTAACCCCTAGGGAATTCAACAGCTACCACTACCCACACCCCTCCTGTAATTAAAAGTTCTTTGTGAGTGGAGATGATAGAATCTGGATTTTCAAGTGAAACCCTAGAGGATCTCCTAGAAACTTGTGGCAGTGTGGCAGCCTTCCCCAGGAAGCTGATAACTGGAAGAAGCTAGCTTTATATGTTAGGGAGGGACTGTAAAACCACAGTTGTTGGACCTGAGTTTCATTCTTTTTTTTTTTTTTTTTTTAAGATTTTATTTATGTACTTGACAGACAGAGATCACAAGTAGGCAGAGAGGCAGGCAGAGAGAGAGGTGGGGAGGCAGGCATTCTGCAAAGCAGAGAGCCCAATGCGGGGCTCGATCCCAGGACCCTGAGATCATGACTTGAGCCGAAGGCAAAGGCTTAACTCACTGAGCCATCCAGGCACCCCCTGAGTTTCATTCTTAACGCCCATCCACTGAGCTTTCTCCAGTGGTCACCCTGAAGTGGAGACTTTAGTCTAGTGCTTCTTGCAGCCATAGCACGCACATGTTTGTGGAGATAAACAGATAATCACTTGACAGTTTAAAAGCTCATTGCTCCTAAGTGAAATAAGAGAGAGAAAGACATGATTTCAATTATGTGGATTATAAGAAAAACAAACGAATAAACAAAAATCAGAAAGAGACCCATAAATACAGAGAACAGACTGGTGGCTGCCAGAGCAAGAGAGAGCTGTGGGATGGACAAAATGGTTGAAGGGGAGTGAGAGATTCAGGCTTCCAGTTCTACATGAGTAGGTCATGGGCGTTAAAGGTACAGCATGAGGAATACAGTCAGTGGTATTGTAATAGTGTTGGGTAGTGACAGATGGTAGCTACGGATGTGGTGAGCATAGAGTAATTTATAGGCTTTTCAGATCACTGTATTGTACACTGTGTTGTACACCTGAAACTAATTATCACTGTGAAACTAACATCACATTGTATGTCAACTCTACTTCAATTTTAAAAAATTTTTTAATTTTTATTTATTTATTTAAATATTTTACTTATGTATTTGTCAGACAGAGAGAGTACAAGCAGGGGGAACAGCAGGCAGAGGGAGAAGCAGGCTTCCTGCTGAGCAGGGAGCCCGATGTGGGACTCGATCCCAGGACCTGTGGTCATGATGACCTGAACTGAAGGCAGACATTTAACTGACTGAGCCACCTAGGCACCCTCAATTTTTTTTTTTTTTTAAAGATTTTATTTATTTATTTGACAGAGATCACAAGTAGGCAGAGAGGCAGGCAGAGAGAGAGAGGAGGAAGCAGGCTCCCTGCGGAGCAGAGAGCCCGATGTGGGGCTCGATCCCAGAACCCTGGGATCATGACCTGAGCCGAAGGCAGAGGCTTTAACCCACTGAGCCACCCAGGCGCCCCCACCCTCAATTTTTTTTAAAGATTTTATTTATTCATTTGAGAGAGAGGATGAGCAGGGGGAGGGGCAAAGATAGGAGAAGAGAGAAAGCAGACTCCCCACTGAGTGGGGAGCCTAACATAGGACTTGAGCCCAGCACCTAGAGATGATGACCTGATCCAAAGTCAGACACTTAACCGACTGAGCCACTCAGGTGCCCCGCAACTATCCTTCAGTTTTTAAAAACTCACATAATTTGAGAAAAGGAAAAAAAAACTTCATTGCTCAAAGACATATTTTGGACTCTAGTGTAAACAGGACTCTAGGGACGCCTGGGTGGCTCAGTTGGTTAAGCAGCTGCCTTCAGCTCAGGTCATGATCCCAGCTTCCTGGGATCGAGTCCCACATCGGGCTCCTTGCTCGGTGGGGAGCCTGCTTCTCCCTCTGCCTCTGCCTGCCATTCTGTCCGCCTGTGCTTGCTCTCTCTCCCTCTCTCTCTGACAAATAAATAAAATCTTTAAAAAAAAAACAAAAACAGGACTCTAGTGGTGAATATTTATGGCTTGGTTTATTCTGTTTTAAGGAATAAACATTTGAAAGTACATTAATCACGTAGAAATTAATTATACCAATTACACATAAAAAAACTTTGTTCCTAACATGTATATCACAAAACTATCCTCCTTTTTAACACTATGAAAAGAACAGGAAGAAAGAGGTACTTGAAATTCTAGAAAGATTTTGAAAGGTAGTTACATATGAGATAGATTAGCTATTATTTATTCTTTTTATTTTTTATTCTTTTTTTTTTTTTAAAGATTTTATTTATTTGACAGAGATCACAAGTAGGCAGAGTGGCAGGCAGAGAGAGGAGGAAGTAGGCTCCCCACTGAGCAGTGAGCCCGATTCAGGGCTCAATCCCAAGACCCTGGGATCATGACCTGAGCCGAAGGCAGAGGCTTTAACCCACTGAGCCACTGAGGCACCCTATTTATTCTTTTTTAGAGAAGAAAGTTGTAGAATTTTCTTTTCTGCAGTCTTTAATAATCTAATAGGCCTTTGCAAAGATAATGGTATTTTGCTTAATTACATAAATTAGTTAGCCAACTAGTCAAGGCTGTATTGGTTATGTATTGCTGCCTAGTAAATTATCTCTAAACTTAACGGTTTAAAAAAACAACAAAGATATTTTCCACAGTTTCCATGATTGAGGAATTTGGGGATCAGCTTAGCCAGGCAGTTCTGGCTCGATGTCTCTCTTGATATTGCAGTCAGTATGTTGGCTGGGTTGCAGTGACCTGAAAATCTAAATAGAAGATGGCTCCCTCGCATGGTTTGTGCCATCTTTTAGCAGGAGGCCTCCATTTGAGGGCCTTCCTGACACGGCAGCTGGCTTCTTCCAGATCAAGTGATCCGTGAGAACAAGGTAGAAGCCACAATATGTTTTATGAACCAGCCTACAAGTCACATTCTGTCATTTATGCCATTTCCTGTTCATTATGGGGAGAGATGACACAGGGGTAGGAATACCACCTGAAGACCTTTGGGGACCAACTTGGAGGCTGGTGATCAACCACGGCAATATGCTGCAGGTAGAACAAAATAGAAAAAGATAAGGTTCTCACGTTCTGGGAATTTGCACTCTAAATCCCATTGAAACACACGTATGAATGTGACTCAACACCCATTTCATTCAGTCTAAGTATTTGGAATGTGCCACGTATCATGATAAATATCAGAATAGGCTTGATGGCTTCAAGGTTTTGAACTTGTTGACTAGGGGAATGATGCTATTGGATGGGGAAACCAATGAGAGAATAGTTGAAGCTGACTAGAGAGAAAAGGACTAATCAGCTTTTGATAGAAGGATATTTTATGTTAGTAGTATTAGAAGACATGGCATCAGCTGTAAGGATGTTTCAACAAATTGTCACAGAAGAGTTGGTTTATGGTGGGGAATAGGAGCAGTGGGAAGTGTGAACAGGGTGGCAAAGGTAAGTTGCCGTATCTTAGAGATCTCTAATGGCATTTTTTTTTTTTTAGATTTTATTTATTTATTTGACAGAGAGAGAAATTACAAGTATTCAGAGAGGCAGGCAGAGAGAGGGGGAAACAGGTGCCCTGTTGAGCAGAGAGCCTGATGTGGGACTTGATCCCAGGACCCTGAGATCATGACCTGAGCCGAAGGCAGAGGCTTAACCCACTGAGCCACCCAGGCGCCCCTCTATCTGCATTTTGAAGATGACATAAATAGCTCAGACTTGCGATAGAAATTAATGAGGATCCATTGAAAATATTTGAAGGGGTCATAAGGATAAACGAAAAAAAGGACTAGCATTTTTCTTTTTTTAAGATTTATTTATTTTAGGGGGTGCCTGGGTGGCTCAGTGGGTTAAGCCGTTGCCTTCGGCTCAGGTCATGATCTCGGGGTCCTGGGATCGAACCCCGCATTGGGCTCTTTGCTCAGCAGGGAGCCTGCTTCTCTCTCTCTGCCTGCCTCTCTGCCTACCTGTGATCTTTCTCTGACAAATAAATAAATAAAATCTTTAAAAAAAAAAAATAAATAAAATCTTAAAAAAAAAAAAAAGATTTATTTATTTTAGAGAGAGTGCACACAGGGGAGGCACAGGGGGGAAGGAAAAGGAGAGGGAGAGAGAATCTTAAGCAGACTCCCCACTGATTATGGAGCCTGATGCAGGGCTCAGTCCCACAGCCCTGAGAGTGTACCTGAGCCAAAACCAGGAGTCAGATGCTTAACCAACTGAGCCCACCTGGGCGCCCCCAAATTACTAGCATTATTGAAACAATACTTGATTATAGCGGTGGGTGGGTTAGGGCTGTGACTGGAAGTATGAAACGGGCAACAATTTTTTTCAAGTTTTTTTTTGTTGTTGTTTTGGTTTTTGTTTTGGAGAGGTGTCTTATAGTTGGATGTTCCAACTCAAAATGACATGTGAGTGTTAAGTTGAAAGATGATAGGGTAGTATCATCTATTACGGAAACTGAGGAGAAAATTATAGGGAAGTGAAAGACTTCTATAATGCTTGAGGTGGCAGTGAGAACTCAGATTATCTCAGTGAGTTAGGAATTAGACTCAGGAAAAGGGGCTTGAATAGTAACTGAAGTTGATTAGTTTCAGTGATTTTTTTTTTTTTTTTTTTTTGTGGTCTCAATTATTTTTAGAAAATTTTAATTGGAGGAGCACCTGGGTGGTTCAGTCAGTTAAGCGTCTGCCTTCAGCTCAGGTCATCATCTCTGGGTTCCGGGATCAAGCCCTGGGTTGGGCTCCCTGTTCATCGAGGAGTCTGCTTCTCCCTCTCCCTTTGCGCCTCTCCCTGCTTGTGTGCTCTCTCTTGCTCATGCTCTCTCTTTCTCATGAATAAATAAAACCTTTAAAAAAACTTCTAATTGAAATATAATTGATACACAATATTAGTTTCAGGTGTACAACATAGTGATTTGGTAATTATATACATTACAAAGTGCTCACCATGAATATAGTGACCATATAGCTTCTACAATATTATTGACTCTATTTCACTTACAGTGATTTTGATGTTGCATATAGTACAGGCCTTCCAGGGTTTCCATGTAAGATGGAAATAATGTGATTGTTTATCAGTAGTCATGGCACCATGTTCATTGGTTTATGTTGAGGCTTTAGTTTGACATGTATTCATAGGATGAAAATTTAAATTAAAGAGAGGGGTGGCTCAGTTGGTTGAGTGTCTGACTCTTAATCTCAGTTCGGGTCTTGATCCCAGCATTGCTGAGTTCAAGCCCCACATTGGGCCCAACACTGGACATCGAGCCTCCTTTAAAAAAAAATTAAAAATAAATTGGGTGCCTAGGTGGCTCTGAGTTAAGCCGCTGCCTTCGGCTCAGGTCATGATCTCAGGGTCCTGGGATCGAGTCCCACATCGGGCTCTCTGCTCAGCGGGGAGCCTGCTTCCTCCTCTCTCTCTCTGCCTGCCTCTCTGCCTACTTGTGATCTCTCTCTGTCACATAAATAAATAAAATCTTAAAAAAAAAATTAAAAATAAATAAAAATAAAACAATAAAAAGAAATACATGTAAGTAACTGAAATTCCTTTTACATATTTCTTTCTTGGTTTGTCCTCCCATCCCTCACTAGGTGGTGTGGAATGGCTGCAAATCAAGGACAATGAGTTCTCCTATAGACCCAACATGATTTGTAGCTTTCTGCATGAAAATGAAGATGACGACGTAACTCCAGCCTCAGATAAATCCTTGGAGTTGG
Source organism: Mustela nivalis (assembly GCF_964662115.1). Lineage (NCBI taxonomy): Eukaryota > Metazoa > Chordata > Mammalia > Carnivora > Mustelidae > Mustela > Mustela nivalis. The sequence continues at coordinate 68,976 of NW_028134824.1, read as the reverse complement.
AAGACCAAGAGATTCCAACGAAAAATAATTCAAACCTGGGTTATGAACAGGGGAAATCACTGAACTTGGAAGTAGAGAATTCTGGTCCTCTAATTGATATCCCTTCTTCTGAGACAGAAGGTTATGTTTTTATGGAAACTCAAGATACTGTCTAGGAAATCACTCCTAGATGAAATGTTTCTCATTATAACTAATAATGAACTTTTTGGAGTTTTTATATAAAATAATCGTGTGGCTTTCAGTTCACTATATTACTAGTTTTGTTGTCTATACGTGCATTTCTGATCATAGCACAGTTTAATATACCAGAGTTGTTAAGGACCAGATATGAATTGAATTTTTAAAAATCTGGTATAAATGACTATAGGGACCCTTCTTTAAATTTCTTTAAATTGGAAGTTTTATTAAGGTAAGTGTATAAGTTTTTTTATTGCATCCATCACAAATTACTACAAACTTAGTGGCTTAAAATGACACACGTGTATTATTATATAGTTTTGTAAATCAGCTATCTGACATGGGCTGGGCTAAAATCAAGATGGTGACAGGACTTCATTCCTTTCTCAAGGTTGAGGGGTAGGGGAGACTGTTTCCTTGTTCATTTAGTTGTTGGCAGATTTCAAATCTTTGCCATTGATGGATCAGTGTCCCATTTTCTTGCTGTCATCTGAGGGCCATTTCCAGCTTCTAGAGGCTGTCTGCATTCTTTGGCTTATGGTCCTCTTCTCTTCAAAGCTGGTAAATCTCTTCCTTCTTTTGCTTCGTCCTATCTCTGACCCACCTTGCTAATTACCTGACCCAGTATCTGTTCTTTCCTTAATTCTAATCCGAGAATTATTGGTGTGTATCCATATATGTTATCCATTGCGTATCCATATATGTGTAAATTTGTGGCCATATGAATAAGTTCTGGCCAGTGATACGGAATTATAAGTGTTGAGTGATGGATGCTTCTGGAAAGTTTTCTTAAACTTTAAGGCATAAAGAGAGATGGGCCAGTTCAACTTCTCTTTTTTCCCCTGCTGGAACATGGTGGCTAGAGCTTCAGTAGGCTTTTTGAACTGTAAAGAAACTTTGGAAATAGAAGCCATGAGTGGCAGAGCAACAAGATAGAAGGTTGGATCCTGATATGATGCTGCCCTGGACTGCCAGGAATAAAGATTAATAAATCTTTTCTTTTTTCCCCATGGTGAAATGGCTCAAGTTTACCTTTGGCATTGTTTCTGGAAATCTACTAGACAAGGTAATAATTGAATGTCAACTGTGATGTGAGGCAATGTTGTTTGTGATTAAAAATGACTCTTTATTGGGGTGCCTGGATGGCTTAGTTGGTTAAGTGTCTGACTCTTGATCTCAGCTCAGGTCTTGATCGCAGGGTTATGAATTCGGGCCCTGTGTTGGGCTCCACACTGGGCATGGAGCCTGCTAAAAAAAAAAAAAAAAAGAAAAAAGACCCCTTATGGGTAAATTGTGTCTAGACCTGAAAGACTATGACAACTATAAATGCCCATTGGAAAATACAGACTTTGTTTGTTTGTATTTATAAGTAGGCTCCATGCCCATCGTGGGGATTGAACTTATGACCCTGAAATCATAAGTTGCATGGTCTACTGACTGAGCCAGCCAGGCGCCCCAAGCACTAGGTTTCTTATTACAAAGATTCCTGAAAGCAGCACTCATGGCTGTTTCAAGAGATGTTAGTTCTTGGGGAAGCTGAAGTTTCTAAGCCAGCATGGCTTCTGCATGCACCCAAACGATCTTGTCTCCTTACACCTGAGCTGACATTTGGGGGCCAGAGTAGAGCCTCCTGTTGAAACAAGCATTGTGCTGCTGTGCTGCTTACTATGAAGTTAAGTGAGTCTGGTGCTGGGTTCATTCCCATAAGGCCTGTTGGGTCCTGTGAGTGTGAATGTCCTTCCAAACCTGGGACAACAACTCCTCTTCGGGCAGAGAAGACATTGCAACTACCTACCTCCAGCCTTTACGTGCAAGAAATAACTTGTCTCTTGTCAGAGTCACTCTGTAATAGCCACACTTAATCCTATTACTACCTTACCCATTTTGAAAAGTAGAGAAAAGTATAAGGAAGTAGAATGCAAGATTCTTGAGATGTGTAATCTTGCTAAAGAAACTGATCTAGACTGATGTAGTTCTAACTTGAAGAGGATAATAAAGTCTTACATTCTGGAGAGAACATAATGTGTTTTAGTTCCTTACCTGGAAGTGAGAATAAATGTTTGGAATTTAGTAAAATAAACCTTATTTTTCAACTATGAAATATTTTGTAAGACCAGAACTTCACAAATGAATTTCTTCACCATTGATCTGCCTTACTGACTTACTAGAATTACTTACAAATGAATCTTGGAACTACAGTCTCCATGTAGCTGTCACAGTACTATTTCTAACACTGAAACGATACTCTATTTAATAACGATAATGATATTCTATTTAATAGGATTATATTGCTACGGTGTGCTGTGGGGCATTATTCCTTAAGGCCATTATGGAAATGTTAGGAAATCCAGGCATTTGTTCATTATGAACTACATAGTTAATCATAACAAATTTATGACAGATACGGCCAGCTGAGTGAAATTATTGATGATATCATGTGGTTAGCTATTCAGTAGCAGCTGATAATTTTTTAGAATCTGTTTTCATTTCATTCTGTTCCCATACGAAACCACACAAACTGCCTAATGTGTCAGGCATACATAGTATTTTCTTCCAGAAATGTCATTGGTTCTAAAAATGGGTTTGCTGTCTCTCTTTTATGACTTCCACCATTATATTCTTATGGAATAAGAGAATCCTGTTTTGTTTTGTTTTTTTTTAAAGATTTTATTTGTTTATTTGACAGAGATCACAAGTAGAGAGGCAGGCAGAGAGAGAGAGAGAGGGAAGCAGGCTTCCTGCTGAGCAGAGAGCCCGATGTGGGAATCGATCCCAGGACCCTGAGATCATGACCTGAGCCGAAGGCAGCGGCTCAACCCACTGAGCCACCCAGGCGCCCCTTAGGTGTTTTGTTTGTTTGTTTGTTTTAAGCTTTTATTTACTGGTTAGAGAGAGAGGGAAAGAGAGAGCACAAGCAGAGGGAGCGGCAGGCAGAGGGAGAAACAGACTCCACGCTGAGCAGGGAGCCTGATGTGGAACTCATCCCAGGACCCTGGGATCATGACCTGAGCTGAAGGTAGATGCTTAATCAGCGGAGCCACCCAGGGATCCCAAGAGAATCCTTTTTGTTAAATTATCTAGAAGTACACATTATTGACTCAATACAGAGTGAATATATGCCTTTCTTAATTACAACATGTTTCTAGATACTGCTATGTATATTTTTTCTTTTAAAATTTTCTTTTGGGCAACTGGGTGGCTCAGTCAGTTAAGCTCAGTCACTTTAGCTCAGGTCATAATTCAGGGTCCTGGGATTGAGTCCCATATTGGGCTCCCTGTTCTATGGGGAGCCTGCTTCTGCCTCTGGCTCTCTCACTCCCTCTCTCTCTCTCTCTCTCTCACATGAGTAAATGAATAAAATATATATATTTTTTCTTTTTAGGGGGGATGGGAGGAACAACTGATACTTTGTTTGGGGTTTAATGTAGTTGTACTTGCATATCATGTATAAGGGTGTCAAGATAGCAAAGTCCTAGTTTTCTCAGATCCAACATAAGAGTTCTTTCACTATCATGTCTTTATAAATCCTTATTTTCTATTCATATTCCATGCTCCCATTTGGTGATTGTATTAGTTTGCTATTGGTGCTGTAACAAATTACCACAAATTCAGTGGCTTAAAACGCATTAAATTTATTGTCACTCTGGAAGTCAGCTTCCAAGATTAAGTTTTATGGGGTTAAAATCAAGACGTTGATAGGGTTGCATTCCTTGTGGAGACTCCAGGGGAGAATCCATTTTCTTATCTTTTCCAGCTATTAGAATTCCTTGGTGTGATGTGCCAAATGTAACATCTTCAAATCTCTCTCTCTCTCACCTGCTTCTGTCATTACATCTCTGATTCTTACACTCCTGTGTTCCTTGGGGTCATGGGATTCAGCCCCACATTGGACTCCATGCGTGGCAAGGAGTCTACTTGTTCTCTTAGTGCTTCCCCACCCTACCACCCGCTCTCAGTCTCTCTAAAATAAATAAATCAAATAGATAGATAGATAGATAAAATCTTCTAAAAATTTAAAAATAAAATATTTCAAAAGCCCACAAAAGACAAAAATAATGGAAGAGAAAAATACCAACAAAGAACAAGGGCAACAACTAGAAAACTAATATCTGTGATAGATATGAATCCTACTATTTCAGCAATAATTTTGAATTGCAGTGCTCTGAATGCACTAACTAAAACAGAGACTATTTATCAGAGTAAATCAAGAGACAAGACCCAACTAAATATTGTCAACATGAAACCTACACTATATACAAAGACACATAAAGATCAAAAACAATGGAAAACAATATCATTCTAACACTAATCCAAACAAAGTAGGAGTAGCTATATTAATTCAGACAGAGACAACTTAAGATCAAGGAAAGTTATCAGGGATAAAGAGGGACATTACGTATTGATAAAGTGGTCAATTCTCCAAGAAGACATAACAATCATTAACATGTGTGTGTCTAACAATAAGAGTGTCAAAATACATGAGGCAAAACTGATAGAATTTAAAGGAGATATAGATGAGTCCACTAATAGTTGGAGATTTCAGCAACTCTATCAGAAATGCGCAGATCAGGTAGGCCAGAAAATCAACAAGGACATTGTTGAACTCAGCAACTCTCAGTCAACTGGTTATAATAGACATCTATAGCCTACTTCATACAGCAATAGAATATACATTCTTCTTAAGCTCTCATAAACATTCATCAAAATACATTTACATTTAGGGACAAAAAATACCTTATCAAATTTAAGAGAATAGAAATCATACAATGTCTACTCTCAAACCACAATAAAACTAAACTAGAAATCAATAACAGAGCTGGGAAATTCCAAAATATTCAGAGATTAAACAACACAAGTAACACAGTGCAAGAACTCTCAAAAGAAATTTTAAAATATTTTGAACTAAATGAAAACTTGTCAAAAGTTGTGGAATACAGTGAAAGCTGCACTTAGAGGGAAATATATAGCATGAAATGCATATAGTAGAAAAGAAAGAAAAAAAAAGAAAAGAAAGATCTAAAATCAATAATCTAAGCTTCCATGTTAGAAAATTAGGAAAAAAAAAAAATCTAATTAAATCCAAAGTAGGCAGAAGAAAGCAGTAATAAAAATTAGAAGACAATGAAATTGGGGGCACCTGGGTGGCTCAGTGGGTTAAAGCCTCTGCTTTAGGCTCAGGTCATGATCCCAGAGTCCTGGGATCGAGCCCCACATCGGGCTTTCTGCTTGGCAGGAGTCTGCTTCCTCCTCTCTCTCTGCCTACTTGTGATCTCCATCTGTCAAATAAATAAATAAAATCTTAAAAAAAAAAAAAGAAGTAAATGAAATTGGAAACAGGAATTCAATTGAGAAAATCAAAGAAACCAAAAGCTGATTCTTTGAAAAGATCAATAAAATTGCTAAGACTCAAGCCTGGCTAACTAGTTAAAGAGACAGATTTTTAATATCAGAAATGAAAGAGGAGAACTTCCTCAACTTGATAGAGACTATTTACAAAAAACCTCCTGTTAACGTATTAATGGTTAGAAACTTGAAGCTTTCCTGTTGAGATCAGGAAAAAGGCAAGAATGTCCCCCCTCAACACTGCTTTTTTAACATTGCACTGGGAAGTCCAGTTAATGCAATCAAACAAGAGAGGGAACTAAAAGCATATAGATTGAGGAGGAAATAAAATTGTTTGCTCTAGATGACATGATCATCTATGTGAAAGCATCTACCAAAAAACCACAAAAACAAAAACAAAAACAAAAACTCCTGGAACTAATTAGCAATTGTAGCAGAGATGCAGGATAGAAGTTAAATACACACAAGGCAATTGCATTCCTATATACCGGCAATGAACAAAGGGAATTAGAAATTTAAAACATAACTATTTATATTAGCAAGAGGAAAAAAATTAAGTATTAATAAAATACATACAAGATCTATATGAGGAAAACAATAAAACTCTGATAAAAGAAATCAAAGAATTAAATGGAAAGATATTCCATATTCATGGATAGGAAGACTTAATTTTTTTTTTTTAAGATTTTATTTATTTATTTGACAGAGAGAAATCACAAGTAGATAGAGAAGCAGGCAGAGAGAGAGAGAAGCAGGCTCCCCGCTGAGCAGAGAGCCCGATGCGGGACTCGATCCCAGGACCCCGAGATCATGACCTGAGCCGAAGGCAGCGGCTTAACCCATTGAGCCACCCAGGCGCCCGAAGACTCAATATTTTTAAAAAAAAAATTTTATTTTAATTTCTTTTTAGTGTAACAGAATTCATTGTTTATGCACCACACCCAGTGCTTCATGCAATACATGCCTTTCTTAATACCCACCACTAGGCTCACCCATCCCTCCCCCTTCCAAAACCCTCAGTGTGTTTAGAGTTATAGTCTCTTATGGTTCATCTCCCTCTCCAATTTCCCTCAACTCCCTTCTCCTCTCCATCTCCCCATGTCCTCCGTGTTATTTGTTATGCTTCACAAATAAGTGAAACCATATGATAATTGACTCTCTCTGCTTGACTTATTTCACTCAGCACAATCTCTTCCAGTCCCGTCCATGTTGCTACAAAAGTTGGGTATTCATCCTTTCTGATGGAGGCATAATACTCCATAGTGTATATGGACCACATCTTCCTTATCCATTCATCCGTTGAAGGGCATCTTGGTTCTTTCCACAGTTTGGCAACTGTGGCCATTGCTGCTATGAACAGTGGGGTACAGATGGCCCTTCTTTTCACTACATCTGTATCTTTGGGGTAAATACCCAGTATTGCAATGGCAGGGTCATAGGAAAGCTCTGCTTTTAATTTCTTAAGGAATCTCCACACTGTTCTCCAAATTGGCTGCACCAACTAGCATTCCCACCAACAGTGTAAGAGGGTTCCCCTTTCTCCACATACTCTCCAACACACATTGTTTCTTGTCTTGCTAATTTGGCCATTCTAATTGGTACAAGGTGGTATCTCAATGTGGTTTTGATTTGAATCTCCCTGATGGCTAGTGGTGATGAACATTTTTTCATGTGTCTGATAGCCATTTGTATGTCTTCACTGGAGAAATGTCTGTTCATGTCTTCTGCCCATTTTTTGACAGGATTATCTGTTTTGTGTGTGTTGAGTTTGAGAAGTTCTTTATAGATCCTGGTTATCAGCCTCAATATCGTCTGGATTTCAGTTCTTCCCAGATTGTTGTATAGATCCAGTGCAATCCCAGTCAAAATGCTAGCAAGTTATTTTGTGGATATTGACAAACTGATTTTTTTCCTTCATTTTTTAAAGATTTTATTTATTTGACAGAGATAGAGCATAAGCAAGGGGAGCAGCAGGCAAAGGGAGAGAGAGAAGCAGTCTCCCCACTGAGCAGGGAGCCTGACATGGAGTTCGATCCCAGGACTCTGGGATCCAGCGTGACCTGAGCTGAAGGCAGACTGAGCCACCTGAGCACCCCTGGCAAACTGATTCTAAAGTTTATATAGAGAGGTTTCTGGTGGCAGGGTCTGTGGAAGCAGGGGTAGGTGCCGTGTCCGGCCAGGAAGGTGGCAAGAAGTAGCCTCTGAAGCAACCCAAGAAGCAAGCCAAGCAAATGGACGAGCAAAATAGGGCATTTAAGCAGAAACAGAAAGAGGAGCAAAACCCTGAGGAGCTAAAAGTGAAGGCTGTGGGGGATGGCCCCTCTGGCCACAGGTGGAATTTAGAAATCTGACAAAAGTAAGCTGTTTTTTGTGCCTGAGGCAATGGTGGTCCTTAATTCCATTCCTGTTTAAACATCTGGATTCCCTGTTATAGTATCTGTTGTCACCTATACTAGAAAAAAGTGTTGTCTTAGATCCTATTGTACATTTAATAATAAACTTTCATAAAAAAATCAATCAGTCATTAAAAACCTTAAAAGTTTATTTGGAGAAGAAAAGACCCAGAATAGCCTACACACCACTGAAAAACACAGTAGGAGGACTGAAACTACCCAGCTTTAAGACTTGGTATGAAGCTACGGTAATAGAGACAGTGAGAATTGGCAAAAGAATAGACAGTACAGAATAGATAGAATACAGAGCCCAGAAATAAACCTACATAAATATAGTCAGCTGATTTTAGGTTTTTTAAAGGTTTTATTTACTTATCTGAGAGAGAGGGAGAGGGCATGAGTGGGAGGAGGGGCAGAAGGAGAGGGAGAAGCAGAGCCCCGGCTGAGCAGAGAGCCCAACGCAGGCGCTTGATCCCAGGACCCTGAGATCATGACCTGAGCCAAAGGCAGATATTTAACTGACTGAGCCACCCAGGCGCCTCTAGTCAACTGATTTTAGACCAAGGAGCAAAGGCAATGCAATGGAGCAAAGATAATCTATTCAACAAATGACATTGGAACAACTGGATATCCATATACAAAAGAATGAAGTTGGGTCCCCTGCCCTTTAAAAAAAAAAAAAAAGATTTTATTTATTTATTTGACAAAGAGAAACGGGTCAGGGGGGGCAGAAGTAGTGGGAGTGGAAGAGGGAGAAGCAGGCTTCCTGCCAAGCAGGGAGCTCGATGAGGGGCTCCATCCCAGGAGGCTGGGATCATGACCCGAACCGAAGGAAGGCACTTAACGACTGAGCCACCCAGGCACCCCCCACCTTTTATTTATTTATTTATTTTAAAGATTTTATTTATTTGGCAGAGAGAGCAAGAGAGCACAAGAATGGGGATCAGCAAAGGGAGAAGCAGGCTCTCAACTGAGCAGGGAACCTGATGCAGGACTTGATCCTGGGGGCCTCAGACCATAACCTGAGCTGAAAGTAGATGTCCTAATGATTGAGCCACCCAGGCACCTGGATCCCCTGTCTTATATATGACGATTAATTCAAAATCCCCAGGGGCCTAAATGAAGGAGCTGACGTTATAAAACTCTTTGAAGAAAATAGGGTGCTAGTCTGGCCTGGCTTGAGGGAAGTCGGCAGCCAGGCATGATGGAAGAGGCTGGGCTACAGGTGCCAATGCCCCTAGGCACCCCAAGATACCTCAGACAGCTCTAGAAGAGCTTGGGACTTCTTACCACCAAGTTCATGTCACTTCTGCAGGAGGCCATGCTTGAACTCGAACAGGTAACTACAGCCTAGCTGTGCCAGGTGTATGACATTACTGATGTGCTGGAAGATAATGTGGCTGATGCAGAAAAACCCAAGAACAGCATCTAGTGGCAGTGTTTGGGGCCTGGCCGTACCCTGGAAATTACGTAAAAGCATAAAAGCTGATTGAGCTCAAGACAGATATCAGGGAGGGGGCACCTGGGTGGCTCAGTGGGTTGAGCCTCTGCCTTCAGCTCGAGTTCAGGGCCCCAAGATCAAGTCCTGTTTCAGGCTCCCTGCTCAGTGGAGAGCCTGCTTCCCCTTCTCTCTCTGCCTGCCTCTCTGCCTACTTGTGATCTCTGTCTGTCAAATAAATAAAATCTTAAAAAAAAAAACAAAAAAAGATATCAGGGACCTGCAGTAGCAGGAGCATTGGACAAGCACCAGATGGGTACAGCAGAGCAACTGGAGGGTCACAGAGGACAGTGCAGAACAGCGGCTTGATCTATATCACTCATGAGAACGTATGCAGATGCTTTCCTGAGACATCTTCCTTTCAAGCAGTAACACCTTGAGGTGCCCACCCCAGAGGGTCTCAGTGGGCAGAAGGACCGGATTCAGGTACCAGATTTCAAGTATGAGAAGCATCTGAAAAACGTGAGTGACCCCACTGAGGTGTTGCTGAACGAGGAGGCCTGGAGCTCACTGCCCATGGTGGTGCCAGTGCTGCCACCTGGGGATCTGTTCTTGACCCCTCTTGCTGTCTCTACCCCTCCACCTCTGTCCAAGACGACCCTGACCTAGCACCAAGATGCCTCACATCCAAACAGCACTCGGGTGGCCACTCTCACCCCTGTTCCTGGCAGCACTGAAACCTAGTGGCTGACTGGACCAACAGCTCAGATTGCAATGAGTGCTGGCCCTGGAACTGGTATCAAGGACAGTGGTGAATCCAGTTCCCTCCCACTGGACTTCACAGCACTAGCCACTAGCCACTGAAGTCCTCTGCCCTGCTGGACAGTAGCAGCAGCAGCAGCAGCAGCAGCAATAGCTCATCTGGACCCATCCCTTTTACTTCCTTTGAGTCCATCAAGGCAAACCCTACAGAAGTTCTACAACTTCCTGAGGAGCTGTCAAAAATCTTCAGTCCCACATGAGAGTGCCTGAGCTTCAGAGCTGCTGAAGGAGCTGATATCCTCAGAAGTATTTGCGCCCCCCTCCACCTTTCTTCACCCCCTGGGGACCACAGTTATATCTATAATCTGGACAAGAGTAAAGGTGTTTGTGATGGGACTGTTCTCAACATTTGACTGACAAAGACGTGCCCTACGTGGCTGAGACAGAGACCGTCTGATCTGGGGGCTGCCTGGAGTCCTCTCCAACCCTACTTCTTCATAGCTTAAGAACCAAAGATCCCTGGCTTCCCCATCCATCCCTCAGTGCAGAGTTCTGGCCACAGTTCCCACTCCTGCACCAGCATCTCTACTGTGCTAGGAGAGCAGAGAATGGAGGCTCAGCCCTTCCAACAAGAGAGCCAAAGTATTTGCCTCTTTTTCTCTGGGGACTTTTTGCTCTCTCCCAGCCCTCCCAGGACCCAGGCTCGACTGCCACTCAGTGGCACAGAACTGACGACCCACCATCTTGTCCAGTCCCACTGCTCTGTTCTGTCAGTTCTTCCCACTCTTTGGAGGGAATCCGCGGGTGGACCTGGATATTTGCTGCACCACCTTTAGCCTTCACTCCTCACCACCTCACCATCCTCTGACTCTACAGCTCCTCCTAGACCTTTTCAAATGCCCTTTTGTGCTAGGTGCTTAGCCATGAGAACCTATGGGTGCTGGTGGGCGCTAACAGGAAGGAACAGAGAGGTCTTTAACAGGAATCTGGGTAAGTGCCTGAGGATTGGCCCAACCTCACCCTGCCGCATAGCTCTCCTTCTTGTTCAATTATTTACCCTCATTTAGAGCCATTTGCAGGGACTTAGGAAGATTTGCAGTAATGAATGGATTCCTATATAAAATTATTTTTATACTTTTTTCAGCAAAAGAGAATAGGAACATTCATACAATGTCCAAGTGAATAAAGACCAAGTCTAAGACCAAAAAAAGAAAAGGAAGGAGAAAGAAAGAAAGAAAGAAAGAAAGAGAAAGAAAGAATAAAGGTATAAGTCTTTATCATCTTGGATTAGGAAATGGGTTCTTAGATATGACAGAATACAAAGCAACTAAAGAAAAAAATAGATAAGCTAGACTTCATCAAAATTGAAAACTTTTTTGCTTCAAAGGACACTATCTAGTGGTGCTTGGGTGGCTCAGTGAGTTAAAGCCTCTGCCTTCAACTCAGGTCATGATCCCAGGGTCCTGGGATCGAGCCCCAAGTCGGGCTCTCTGCTCGACAGGGAGCCTGCTTCCCTTTCTCTCGCTCTCTCTCTGCCTGCCTCTCTGCCTACTTGTGTCAAATAAGTAAATAAAATCTTAAAAAACACATGATCTAGAAAATGAGAAGACACTCAGAGGGAGAAAATATTTGCAAATTGTATAAGAGAAAAGGGTCTCATGTCTAAAATGTGTAAAGAACTTACGTATAATCCACAATAAAAAGACAACACAATTTTTAAATTGAGCAAGTAATTTTATTTATCTATTTATTTATTTAAAAGATTTATTTATTTATTTAACAGAGAGAAATTACAAGTACCGATGCGGGACTCGATCCCAGGACCCTGAGATCATGACCTGAGCCGAAGGCAGGGGCTTAACCCACTGAGCCACCCAGGCGCCCGAGCAAGTAACATTTTCCTAATGAAGGTATATATATAAATGGCCAATGAGCCCATGAAAAGATTTCAACATTGTTTGCCCTCAGGGAAATATAAATGAAAACTTCTTCACACCCAGAGATGGCTTAATAAAAAAGGATGGACAAAATTAAGGAAATTTTGCTAAAGAGTTGAGAAATTGGAACTTGTTTGTGGAATAGTGCTGCCCTGGAAAATGTCCATGTCTTAAACTTAGGGATCTGTGAATATGTTACCTTACCTGGCCAAAGGGATTTTGCTATATGATTAAGGTAAGGATCTTGTAATGGGGGATGACTGTGGATTATCCTGGTGGGCCACCTGTATTTACAAGGCTCTTATAAGAAGGATTCAGGAGAATCAGAGTCAGAAAGATGTGACAATGGGAACAGAAGTTCAAGCGATGCCTTTTTAAGACGGAGGAGTACCAAGGAATGCAGACAGCTTCTAGAAGTTGGAAAAGGCAAAAAACAAAACAAAACAAACAAAAAAAACCCAGTTTCTCCCCTGGAGCTTCCGGGGGAATGCAGCCCTACTGACATCTTTATTTTATTTTACTTCTTTGGAAAACAGGGGAAAAATAAAAAAAACTTGTTTTAATTTTCCTTTTATTTATTTATTTATTTTTTTAAAGATTTTATTTATTTATTTGACATAGAGAAATCACAAGTAGATGGAGAGGCAGGCAGAGAGAGAGAGAGAGAGAGAGGGAAGCAGGCTCCCCGCTGAGCAGAGAGCCCGATGCGGGACTCGATCCCAGGATCCTGAGATCATGACCTGAGCCGAAGGCAGCGGCTTAACCCACTGAGCCACCCAGGCGCCCCTTAATTTTCCTTTTAATAAACTACAGCTGTGGAGTCACTCTGCATATAATTGGTAATGTTAAGAATAGGTAGGATTAATAAAAAAATTTTAAAAATATAAAAAAAAGAATGGGTAGCATTCACAAACTAAGAGAATAGAACCTGTAAATTTGTTACACATGTGAAAATAGTATCAGTGAAAATAAAATTTTTCTTGCCCAATTTAATGCACAATGAACTCTAGTCATTAAAATATGATTGTAGTATTCTGAGCTAATGTCATTGAGATTCAGTACAGAAAGTTCAGGAAATATAATACATATAGCATTTTAAGTATTTTACTTTCATGGGTAACTTAAAACAACATAAATTTCCCTCAAGGAAGGATTAGTCTATGTCACTGGTGTATATTTGCAAAACATTTCAACACTACAAACCCTAAAAGTTTCAAATGGGGCATTGGAAATGTTTTACTTTCATGAAAAAAGAATCTGATAGAATCTGTAACTGTTAACTACGATTCTTATTCTTCATACAGAAAGCATGCTGCTGTGACATTTAGCATTTTGGGAGATTCCCAGAATAACATCTGGTCCCTGGATATCTTATACCGGGTATACACACAGCCGTGTCCATCAAGCTGGTACAGGCAGTATTACCTAGAATGTTAACTTCCGGCCAAGAGACTGGGCAAAAATCTGTAACCAAGACAACGCGGCAATGGCGAGGCACCGCCAACATGGCGGTCCCAGGAAGTGGCGTCAAGCGCAAGTTCCGGTTCCGCCTGTCCCAGAGTACTGGGCTATCTCGCGAGACCAGGCGGACACGTGCGTTCCTCGGGTTCACGCTGCGGTAGCCATGGACGCTTTGGATCGAGTTGTGTGAGTACGCTGGGTCCTCTCTTGGGGGACGTTGGACAGTGGGACTCCTGTAGTGCGGAGGAGTGAAAAAGTCTCCGCCCCGCCTGGCCTCCCCTCGTTCCCCCCACCCTATAAGTGGGGCCTTCGGTGGGTCAGTGTATCCACCAGCCTGGGTATCCCTCTGTTGGTGCGGCTCGGCGGGAGACTGAGAGTCCGGAAGTCCACTTGTGGGAGTTGCCAGGTGGTAGCTCGGAGATGTAGGTCCCGTTTGGCTTGGTCAGTTAGAGACGCCCTGGGCTTCTCAAGAAGTGTGAGGGAATGAGCGGTCACCAGCACAAGGCCTCGGCATCTGACAGGTGTAGGTGACAATCCGGGCGCCATCGCAAGAGCTTTGTGACTTTGGGCCATATAACCCCCTAAACCTCAGTTTACTTTGTAAAATAGCGTTCGTAATAATCGTACTTTATAGAATTGTGAGGATTATCAGCGAGAATGTATGTAAAGCCTTTGCTACAGCATGTAGAAATGTTCTTAGCCTTTTCTTTCTCTTGAGGTGATGTTTTAAATGCGTTCAGAAAATATTTATTGATCTCCTAAATAGTCCTGCTGGTATTTCTTGAGATTTGCCTGGGTTAACAGCCAATCAAAATGAAAAGTTCTTTTAGTCATTAATTCAGAGGTTTTTGCGCATCTGTTATATATTCCTTCAATTATGGATGGGGACTGCAAAGATGAGTAAGATGATGATCAGATTGGGGAGCAAACATAAAAGATGTTATTTATATTAGTTGCGGGCTAGTGAGAAGTGACAAACCACATGGAATATAAAGCATAGAACACTTTTTTTTTTTTTAGTATAGACATACTAAATATTTCTTAATTTGATTTAACAAATGTGTACCTTTATCAAATAATAAATGATGGGAAGCTTTATATTGCTTGACATTTTATCTGGTGGAGAATTTTTAAACTCTGCATGATAAGTTGAGTATGTGTATATTCTTTTTTTTTTTTTTTAAAGATTTTATTTATTTATTTGACAGAGATCACAAGTAGGCAGAGAGGCAGGCAGAGAGAGAGAGAGAGAGGGAAGCAGGCTCCCTGCTGAGCAGAGAGCCTGATGCAGGGCTTGATCCCAGGATCCTGAGATCATGACCCGAGCCGAAGGCAGCAGCTTAACCCACTGAACCACCCAGGTGCCCCGAGTATGTGTATATTCTATTTTTCTTTTCCTGCCCAAAGTGTCCATACGACTGAAAAGAGGATGGAAGGTCATAGTTACTTAAGAGAGAGGAATTCTTGCAGTAGATGGCAGAGAACTGTTGGAAAAGCAATATATAGTGGAAGCAGAAGTGAAGTCCTTTTTCTGAACAGGAATGTACAAAAACATTCTGCTCCTGAATCATTAAATCAGAATAATGAATTTGTTTTCCCTTCATATTTTGCAGTTATTGGTCTAGATGAGTTTTTTTTTTTTTTTAAGGTTTTATTTATTTATTGACAGAGAGAAATCACAAGTAGATGGAGAGGCAGGCAGAGAGAGAGAGAGAGAGAAGCAGGCTCCCTGCTGAGCAGAGAGCCCAATGCGGGACTCGATCCCAGGACCCTGAGATCATGACCTGAGCCGAAGGCAGCGGCTTAACCCACTGAGCCACCCAGGCACCCGGTCTAGATGAGTTTTTAAATCTAACTCATTTTGAAGATTGGCCTACTTGTAAGTTGTGTGACCTTGGCCACATTACCTTCCTGGCCTCAAAAATGAAGATAATAATTTTACTGGTGTTTTGGGATTTTGGTGAAGATAAGCCTTAATAGAGTGACTGTAAAATTGTCAGTCATTATTATCTCCCGTTGGTGGCAAGAATATCTGACTTTCTCAGCTGTGATGTTGGAGTGGGATAGTGTATATGTCCTGGTGGGCATTGTGATCTTAAACCTGGATGAAAGATATGGCAGTTAATAATTATCTCTCTGTGTTTAGTAACTGTCCACAGATTGATGACTAGTGGGTGTGCAATTCTTTGTGTTAGGGTAAGAGTACTGTTTGCTTTAGACTGAAGAAAAAATAATGGAGTAAAAATAGCAACAATATTCATTGAGTCTTTTTTTTTTATAAAGATTTAGAAAAAAGCAGTGATAAAAGAATGCTGGGGATATTAAAAAAGTGAAAGCTTCTTAAAAAAATCAAAAGCTAATAAAATGAACTTACTTCATAGTACTAACCGAATACCTTTTATTGTTATCTTCCTAAAAAGTAAGATTTTGGTTAATGGTGGAATCCTAACTGATAAATGTTTTGTAATAACTGTTGGTTTTTAAGAATTTGCACGTTTGCCAAGTCATGGTTTCGTACTATGAGGAAAACTTTTTAAGTTGTTATGAATTTTGATTTTCTGAACAGAAAGCCCAAAACAAAAAGAGCCAAGAGATTCCTTGAGAAGAGAGAACCGAAACTCAGTGAAAATATTAAAAATGCTATGCTGATTAAAGGGGGAAATGCAAATTCCATGGTGACACAAGTACTTAAAGATGTGGTATGTATATGTGTATACCTTTATTTATTTATTTATTTATTTATTTATTTTTTTAAAGATTTTTTTATTTATTTCTTTGACAGAGAGAGATCACAAGTAGGCAGAGAGGCAGGCAGAGAGAGAGGAGGAAGCAGGCTCCCTGCTGAGCAGAGAGCCCGATGCGGGACTCGATCCCAGGACCCTGAGATCATGACCTGAGCCGAAGGCAGCGGCTTAACCCACTGAGCCACCCAGGCGCCCCTGTGTATACCTTTATTTAAAAAAAAAATTTTTTTTTAAAGAATTTTATTTATTTGACAGAGATCACAAGTAGGCAGAGAGGCAGGGAGAGGGAGAAGCAGGCTCCCCACTGAGCAGAGAGCCCAATGTGGGGCTTGATCCCAGGACCCTGGGATCATGACCTGAGCCAAAGGCAGAGGCTTAACCCACTGAGCCACCCAGGTGCCCCTTATTTTTTAATTTTTAAAAAAGATTTTGTTTTTAAGTAATCTTTACACCCACTGTTGAGTTCGAGCTTGCAACCCTGAGATCATAAGTTGCATGCTCTACCAACTGAGCCAGCCAAGCACCCATGCACACTTATCTTTCAAATGGTATTGAAATTATTTTAGGACCTTTTCTGCATGCTTGTTTAGGCTGCTGCAGAAATACATGGATAAGTTTGCCTTGCCCTGAGAACTGCTAGCCTTAGGCTCAGGTTGGAGGTTATTTGCCTTGGCAAGCCACTAACCACTGGTTTTCCTTAAAGCAGCTACTGTAGTTCCCTTAGTAAATTTCAGCTGGTTTCAATTACTAGAATTTGGTTTACTCGCATTTAAGAAACATAACTAGTTTGTAAAGTGAAATAACTGCATATTAACAATCGATTCCTTCAGCAATACCAAGTATTGTGCTAGGCTGAGGGTTAATAGTTACATAAGACACATCTATCCCTTCAGGGAGCTTAAAAAGAGACAGGCAAGTAAAACTTTATAGCATTGTGAATTAAGTGCTGTGCTGGAGGCATGGGCAGGGTAGGCTGGGAGGCAGAGCTAAAATCCCATAAGGGTAGCCGTGCACAGAGTGGGCTTCCCAGAGGAGACACTTTCACTTCATTTTGAAGGCGGAGTCACAGCAAGTAGGAGGAGAGGAGGGAGAGGAGAAAGTCTTCCAAGGCTGATGACAGTACTTGTGCAAAAGAGAAGGTGAAGGAGCGTGTTACATTTGGGGAACTGTAAATAATTGTGGATGGCTAAAGGGGAAATGGGCTCGATGAAGCTAGAAGAACAGACAGAGATCAGATAGTAACATGGAGTTTGAGCTTTGTTCGGAAAGCTCTAAGGAACTATCGAAAGATTGGAGGTAACAGACATGATCAGCTCCTTTAATCGGTTTGACCAGAGAAAATTGAGAGCAAATACGGAAACTAATTCTGCCATTGTTGTCAGGCAGGTAATGAGTATCTGGAGTGTAGTAGTGCTGGTGAAAATGAGAGATGATCAGAGAGACTAGATGTTGGGTGTAGAAGGGTTTGGGCATGGTTTCTGGGTTGGATTCTTGATGAGTGCTAGTGCCAGTTAGAGAATATACCAGCTGAAGCAGGTTAGTACAGAGAGGTGGTGTGTTCAGTTCAGGATCTGTAATATAAGTGTGATGGTAAAAGCTTTATATTTTTTTCTGCCTCTGTAGTCTGATGTTTAGCCCAGTGTGTGGCACATAGTACATGCTTAGTAATTGTTTAATCAGTGAATGAAAGGCATAGTCTATGGAGATACTTACTTGGTGGTTGGATATTTAGGCCCTAAATACAGCAGATATTTTCTTTGAGTTAAATCAACTAAGTAATTGAATAGATTTTTAAAATTTGACTAAACTCTCTATGCTTGCTTTTTAAATACAGTAGTTCAGATATCTAAATGTCTAATACATGCTCATCCTTTCTGTCTCAGTGTCATTGTGTTGGTAGGATCATGGCCCTATATTTAAGTAAGCTCTAAGAATAGCACAATATTACAGGTAATGGTGGTAGTTTAACATTCATATTGATGATTCCTGAGTTGTCACTGTGGTCATGCGCATTACACCAAGGCAGGGAAACATTTGGTCAAGAATTATTAAAAGTTTTAGTACTGAAGGGGTGGGTACCTGGCTGGCTCCTTCGGAAGACATTCACGAGGTTGAGTTCCACTTTGGCTGTAGAGATTAATAAAGCAGATAAATAAACTTAAAGAAAAAAAAGTTTTAGTACTTAAAAAGATAGGTTTTATTGCTGAATTTCCTTTGTTCATCAGTCCTGATTGTGGATGAGTGATCATTTTTCTTTTCATTGTTTTCCTCATTTACCCCTTCCCCTAATGCAAGGGAAGGCATTAGATCTTTGTTATTCCTTATGGTAGAGCAGAACTAACCATATAGGGAACAAGTGATTATTAGTGAGTGAGTGGAAAGAACTAAGAAAAAAAATGGAAAGAGGGTTGAATGACAGGAATTTTTTAAAGGGCTCTGTTTAAACTCCCGACTAGAATTCTGATTGTTATTACTGGGATTCTCTCTCCGTTCTCTTATCTCCAGAAAGCATTATTTCAACTCTGTCAGCCTTTCTGATAGGATTTATTTTTATGTTTTCTTTTTTTTTTTTTTTAAGATTTTATTTATCAGAGAGAGGGAGAGAGAGTGAGCACAGGCAGATACAGAATGGCAGGCAGAGGCAGAGGGAGAAGCAGGCTCCCTGCCGAGCAAGGAGCCCGGTGTGGGACTCGATTCCAGGACGCTGGGATCATGACCTGAGCCGAAGGCAGCTACTTAACCAACTGAGCCACCCAGGCATCCCTTATGTTTTCTTTCTACTCTCAAATAGTTTGGAATCAGTAGACTCTAAAGAAATGAAAGGAATTATATAAGTTGGATAGATTTTTGAAAGTGCCTGGAAACTTTAGATAAAGAAAGTCCAGTCTAAGTTAGGTTATTAAGCCTATGTTGCAGCTTTTAATAGGTGATTAAAAGGGAGCCAAGCAGGAGACATCAGAATAGTATTCAGGGACCAGGTAATCTTGTGTAATGACAGATACAATGCAATTTAATTTTTTTATCTGCTTTTCAGAATGTAATTTGTTTTGAAAGCTATAAATTATGTTTTACAGTATGCCCTGAAAAAACCGTATGGAGTTCTGTATAAAAAGTAAGTAATGACTTGTTTTATTTTGACTTATATTGTTCTATTATAAAAGTAACAAACAATTACATTATGGGAAATTTAGAAAAGTATTTTGTTTAAAAAACAGGACAGTTCCTTACATATATATAGCTATTAGTATTTTTAAAATTTATTTTTTTCCTGTGTGTTTTCATTTGTATTGAATACTCACATAGTTGTAATCTTAGCATATATGTATTATTTTGAAGTAATTATGGACTTACAGAAGAGTTGCAGAAATTTGTAGATTTTTCATAACTTTCACTCAGTTTCTCTTAATGTTGCATCATACATAACCATAGTATTGTTACCCAAAGTAAAAGATTAACATTGGTACAATAATGTTAACTGGACTGTAGACTTGATTTGGTTGTACCAGTTTTTCCAGTAATATCCTTCTTCTCTTCCAGGATACTACATTGCATTTAGTTGTCATGTCTCCGTACTCTCCCATTTGTGACAGTTCCCCAGTCTTTCCTTTTTTGATGACTTTGACACTTTCGATGAGTACTTGTTATTTTGTAAAATGTCCCTCACTTTGGATTTGTCATCAGTTTCTCATGAGTAGATTGAGACTTATGCATTTTTGGCTGGAATATCACAAAAGTGATATGCTTTTCTCCATAAATCATACCAGGGAGTACAGGATGTATTAATGCTGGGAGCATTAACCTCAGTTAAAGTGGTGTCTCCTTGGTTTCTCCACTATAAATTTACTGTTTTTCCCTTTTTTTTTTTTTTTTTAAGATTTTATTTATTTATCAGAGAGGGGCGGGGGAGAGAGCAAGCACAGGCAGACAGAATGGCAGGCAGAGGCAGAGGGAGAAGCAGGCTCCCTGCCCAGCAAGGAGCCCAATGAGGGACTCAATCCCAGGACTCTGGGATCATGACCTGAGCCGAAGGCAGCTGCTTAACCAACTGAGCCACCCAGGTGTCCCCTGTTTTTCCCTTTGTAATTAATAAATATTTGGAGGAAATACTTTGAGACTCTGCAAAGATTATGCAGATAGTCCTTTCTCCTTACACTTTACTTATTCGTTTTGGCACCCATCAATGGATTTGTCTACAGAGATGATTACTCTGGTGTTCTATTGGTGGTTTCTATCTTCCTCATTCCTTCTTCATTTATTAATTGGAATTTTGTGAGGAAAATCTCTCTCTCTTCCTCTGTTGAATTGCTCATTTATATTAGTGTGGACTTACAGATATTTATTATACTCTTTGGACTTAAAATCCAATGCTATCATTATTTTATTGCTCAAATTCTGCCTTTGGCCACTGGGGTCTCTTTCAAGTTGGTACCTCTGCTTTTTCAGCATGCCCCTTTGTGTTTGAGTACTTCCTTTCTGGCCCACAGGATACCTCATGCTCATCTTTTATTTTTCCTTACAACAGCTCTGGAATCAGCCCCTTCTGTATGGAGCCCTGTTTCCATATATTGGAGACTGATAATTTAGAAACAAAGATCTGGGCACTAAGTATGCTCTGTTGCTATGGAAGTGTCATTGTCTCTAGATCCCTTCAGACAGAGCTTAAAATATGTATTATGCATATTAACCTATACATGCATGCACATCTAAGTTTATATTTATATATTTTAAAGACCCTCAGTTATTATCGATACTAAAAGTCATGCATTCATACTGATACTTCCAGTTCCAGCCCAGTGCCACAGACCTCATTCCAGCCTTTCTTCTTTACTCACTTGCTTACTTGTAACTTTTCTGTTCTGGCCTCAAGAAACCTGGCTTTCATGATTGATAGTTTACATATTTATTTAATTGTGTAATTCTAATATATACATAGTTGCAGAATTTCTCATCCTATAAGAAACAAATTAACTAGAGTTTAGAATGTGTGTATAGTTTTTCTGTCTTTAGCTTTAGAATATCCAGTTCAAATACTGGTTCCCAATGTAATACAGGTTTGGTTTTTTTCTGCCTCTTTAATGTGATTGTTATTCCTTCAAACAACAGTTAGGGTTGTTTATCACAGTTTGTATTCTGTTTTGTGTTTTTCTCTACATCCTGCTGGTAGTTTTAGTTTACGTGTGTAAAATTTACTCTTTGTGGTGTACAGTTTTGTGGGTTTTGAAAAATGCATTGAATTGTGTCTGGCACTACAGTTGGTCATACAGAGATAGTTCTATCATTGTGAACCTTGGTGCAGTGTGCGCTTGCAGTCCAGCCTCCCCTCCCCCTTTGACCAATGAACTGCTTTTCATCCTTAAAGTTTTTCCGTTTTCTGAATGTCACATAAATGGAATAATAAAACAGGTAGCCCTTAGAGTCTGTTTTCTTTCATTAGCAAAATACCTAAAAATTTTCTGTTATTGCCATACATTAAATTTTATATCAAGCCTTTCTCATATAAATGTTTTTTATTGATAGGTGATCCTTTAGATATTATTTTCAGTGCTAGTATAATGCCTATTAAATGGTTATATTAAAATTTACTTGTAACTTAATTTGGGGGAATTTAGGTTTTCCTTTTTTGCTATTATAAATAATGCCAAAATGGCCATTTTAAACAAATGAATTATCCTTTTGAGTTAGTTCTTAAATGAGATTCCGCCTCTCAGTAGTACATATTAATTATATTGCTTTTTGAAAAGATTGTCCTTTTGGCAGAATGTAATATACAAGTTCCATGGACCATTACCTTCTTTGGTTTATATTTTTAAGACGTGAAGATCATACTTTAATTTGAATTTTCTGTGTTTCCAACAGGCCATATTTGCTTATTTGTGAATGACAATTAGCTATTAATCATAAATGCTGCAATAATTTTTCTTGTTCTGTTTGCCTTGCATCATTAAAAGTAATATTCTTTTTTTTTTACTGACTATGAAGGTAGTA
The DNA here is from genome assembly GCF_964662115.1 of Mustela nivalis. NCBI lineage: Eukaryota > Metazoa > Chordata > Mammalia > Carnivora > Mustelidae > Mustela > Mustela nivalis. Next base: position 46,736 of record NW_028134824.1, on the reverse strand, counting down.
CGTATTTCTCTTAGATAATCGGGATAATGGATAATGGAGTAAATAATCACTATGTACATTCTGACATATTTTTCCCCTGTATGTATATATATATTTTTTGAGTATAGTTGACACACAATGTTACATTAGTTCCAAATGTAAAACATAGTGATTTGACAAGTCTGTACAGTATGCTCTGCTTACTAGAACTGTAGCTATTTGTTGTCACTACTATGATACTGACTATATTCCTTATACTGTATCTTTTATTCCCATGACTTATTGGTTCCATAATGGGAAGCCTGTATCTCCCACTCCCCTTCACCCATTTTCACACACATTTCACATTTTCACATTTATTTTATTCTTTTTTTTTTTTTTTTAAGATTTTATTTATTTATTTGACAGACAGAGATCACAAGTAGGCCGGGAGGCAGAGAGAGAGAGGGAGAAGCAGGCTCCCTGCCGAGCAGAGAGCCCGATGCGGGGCTTGATCCCAGGACACTGAGATCCTGACCCGAGCCGAAGGCAGAGGCTTAACCCCCTGAGCCACCCAGGCGCCCCTTATTCTTTTTTTAAAAGATTTATTTATTTTATAAATAAGTGTGTGAAGGGGGGAGGAGCAGAGGGAGAGAGAGGGAATTCTCAGACTCCCCATTGAGCGCAGAGTGGGAGGTGGGGCTTAATTCCAGGACCCTGAGATCATGATCTGAGCCAAAATCCAGAGTTGGCTGTTCAACCAACAGAACTACCCAGGAGTCCCTATTTTATTCTTTAAGCAAAATTGAGATCATGTTGTAAATAGATTTTGGTTCATAAAAGTTATGAGCTATTTTAAGAAACTTCATTTACATAATTAGAAATCAGAAATTATAAGTGAAAATATAAACACTCTTCCTAGAACAACCCCCTCTCATTAGTTTCTTACATATTTTACCAGAATTTGTTTATGCATATTTAAGCAAAGAAAAATATTTATATGTATTTCTCTCTCATGTTTTGGACAACTGGGTGGCTCAGTGGGTTAAGCCTCTGCCTTCGGCTCAGGTCATGATCTCAGGGTTCTGGGATCGAGCCCTGTGTCGGGCTTTCTGCTCAGAAGGGAGCCTGCTTCCGCCTCCCCCTCTGCCTGCCTCTCTGCCTATTTGTGATCTCTCTCTCTCTGTCAAATAAATAAATAAAATCTTTAAAAAAAAAAGATTAAAAAAAAAAAGATAGCATGTTTTGCCCACTGCTTCTCTAGCTCTACTACTAATGTTCCTAATCCAGTGCACTGTTTTTTTCTTTCCCTTCTGGATTATTGCAATAGCTTCTTACTCTTTTCAGTTTTGCCATACTATATTACATTCTTACATAGTGCACAGAGCAGTCCTTTAAAAAGAGAATTTGAGTCCAGTGTTACCACTCCTGCCTGAAACTCTTCAGCTCTTTCCATTAGTTACTCTGTTAATATCTACATTACTTACCTTGAATAACAAGGCCCTGCATAATCTGGACCATGTCTTCATCGTTGACCTCATGCCCCACCATTTTCCCTTTGCACACTAAGCTTCAGTGACACTTGCCTTCTTTCCATTTCTTGAGTAGTCTAAGCTTGTTTCCATCTCAGCGTCTTTGTTTATTCTGTTCCTTCTTCCTAGAATACTCTTAGCCTCAGAATTTTTCAATGACTTTTTCATGATCTCAGCTCAAATAGTCATTTTCTACTCTTCATACTAATAGAATACCCTATTTTATTTTCATCACTGCATTTATTATTGAAATTTTTATTTTCCCACTAGAATGTGGGCTCCATGAAAGCAAGGAAAGCAAGGGTCTTGGTTGTTTTCTAGGTTCCTTAGCTTTTACAACAGTGCCTGGCACATAAGAGACACTAAATATATATTTGAATGAATGACTATCCCTCCAGCTTTATTTTTGATTATCTGAATATAAAGTTATCCTTATTTAGTATGTTACTTAATTGTTATTGGTGAATTGCTATTAAGATTGTTAAAATTAAGGTCACCTTTTAAAAATATTCTTAGGAAAAACATTACAAGACCATTTGAGGATCAGACGTCATTGGTGAGTACAAGAATCGTCTTTCTTTTTAGTTTATTTAGAGAGAGAGCATGCATGCAGGGAGGGGAGGGGCAAAGGGAGAAGGAGAGAGAATCTTAAGCAGACTCCATACTGAGTGTGGGGCCCAGCACAGGGCTCAATGCCAAGACCCTGAGATCACTACCTCAGCCAAAACTAAGAATCGGTCGCTTAACTAACTGTGCCACCCAGGCACCCCAAGAATCTTTCTGATTTAAGAGAATATGTAAATGGTTATTCAGACTAATTAGTACTCTCTGAGTACTTCTAATCTGTGATGTTTCTGAATTAGAAATCATCCTATATGAGGGAATTTTAATGTGAAGTAGAAGGGAAATAAGACATTTATTTATTATTTTGAAATAAGAACTTTTATATTTTCAAAACATAATGATAGATCTTATATCTCACTATGACCAGTATCATTCACTGCTTGCAAGTATATTGACAGAATTTTTAAAAGCTGAATTTTATTTTATGTGCATAATTAATAGATTATCAAAAGGAAGCTTGTTTTAAGTCATTTCATTTTTAAAAAAAAATAATTAATTAATTTAAAAATTTTACTTATTTGACAGAGATCAAAACTAGTCAGAGAGGCAGGCGGGGTAGGGGGTAAGCAGGCTCCCTGCTGAGCAGAAAGCTTGATGTGGTTTAAACTAAATCAACTGAAAAAGGGGCACCTGGTGGCTCAGTTATTAATCCTCTGCCTTCGTCTCTGGTCATGATCCCAGCATCCTGGGATCAAGCCCTGCGTCGGGCTCCCTGCTTGGTGGGAAGCCTGTGTTCCTTCTCCTAGTCCTCCTGCTTGTTTTCCCTCTCTCACTGTGTCTCTCTCTGTCAAATAAATAAATAAAATCTTTAATAAATAAATAAATAGATAAATAAATTGACTTTAAAAAATTCAGAATGGGGGACGCCTGGCTGGCTCAGTCAGTATAGTATGTGGCTCTTGATCTCTGGGTTTTGAGTTTAAGTGGCACCTTGGGTGTAGACCTTATTTAAAAAAAAAAAAATGATTAAAAGATTAAAAGATACTAAAAAAAAAAATTGGAATGGAATTATGTTCTCTTGAGGCGAACACCAGTACTTGTTTTTCCATTTTAGTTAGTGAATTTATTTTTTAAAGATTTATTTATTTTAGAGTGAAAGAGAACATGCGTGTCTGTGCACATGAGCAGCAGGGAAAGAGCAGAGGGAGAGGGAGAGAATCCTTAAGCAGATTCCCCGATAACTGAGTGGTGCCCAACACCGGGCTTGATCCTGGAATCCTGAGATCATGATCGGAGGTGAAATCAAGACCCAGATGCTTAACTGTCTGAGCCACCCAGCTCTTTTAGTGAATTAATTAAGTAATTAATTAACTTTCAAAAAGATTTTATTTATTTATTTATTTGACTGAGATCACAAGCAGGCAGAGAGGCAGGCAGAGAAATGGGGGTGAAAGCAGGCTCTCCGCTGAGCAGAGAGCCCGATGCGGAGCTCAATCCCAGGACCCTGAGATCATGACCTGAGTGGGTGGCAGAGGCTTAACCCACTGAGCCACCCAGGCACCCCTCTCAGTGAATTTAAAAGAAAGAACTTTTTTTTAAAGATTTTGTTTATTTATTTGCCAGAGAGAGGGAGAGATCACAAGCAGGCAGAGCAGCAGGCAGAGAGAGGGGGGAAGCAGGCTCCCTGCTGAGCAGAGAGCCCGATGTGGGGCTCGATCTCAAGACCCTGAGATCATGACCTGAGCCAAAGGCAGAGGCTTTAACCCACTGAGCCACGCTGGCGCCCCAAGAAAGAACTTTTCAATAGAATTTCAGTAATTAATTAGAAGACTAAAATTGAACTTCTAATGTAGCAATTAACTGCATTGAAGATTATAACATATTTAGAAAAATCAATATTCCGTGTTTGTAAAAATTGTTTTTTAAAGATTTTATTTGAGAGAGAGAGGGAGAGGGAGATAGCATGAGTAGGGAGAGGGGCAGGGAGAGAAGCATACTCCCCACTGAGCAAGAGGCCTGACACGGTGCTTGATCCCAGGAGTATGGGATCATGACCTGAGCTAAAGGCAGACTCTTAACCAACTGAGCCACCCCGGTACCCCTTTAAAAAATTTTTTTTTAAAGATTTTATTTGAGAAGGAGAGAGAGAACAATGAGTGAGGTGGGGGGAAGGAGCCAAGGGAGGAACAAGACTCCGCAGTGAGCAGGGAGCCTGACGTGGAGCCCAACCCCAGGACCCTGGGACTATGACCTGAGCCAAAGGCAAATGCTTAACCAACTGAGCCACCCAGGCATCCCTCTGTACTTCTTTTTCAATCCTATTTTGATATGATGGTTTTTCTTACACTTGATATTGTGCCTTTCCTCTCTTGGATATTCCACCTCCAGAGATAGGAGATATTTCATTGAATGTAGAAAATCTCAGACCAGTAGAGCTCAAAATGGCTGTGAAAACAGTGGCCAAGTTGGAAATGTGGTTGAATTCCTCCTCCTGACTATGTATCCCTCCAGTAGGACTTTTTTTTTTTTTTCTAAGCACATTTCTTATACTATAATTTTGGAACTGTGCATTAGAACAAGAGTTAGCAAATATACCTCCTGTGGGTTAAATCCCTGTTTCTGTGAGACCCATAAACTAAGAATGATTTTTGTATTTTTATTTTTTTTTTAATTTTAAAACTAAAAAAAAAAAAAAGATTTTACTTATTTATTCCTGAGAGACAGAGAGGCAGAGGCAAATGTGGGACTCGATCCCAGGACCCTGGAATCATGATCTGAGCTGAAGGCAGACGGCTAATCGACTAAGCCACTCAGGCACCCTGATTTTTGTATTTTTAAAGGGTTTCTTTCTTTCTTTCTTTTTTTTTTTTAAGTGTTTCTTTATAAAAGGCCTAAAAATAGTTACTCTGTGGCCTTTTGCAGATAATTTGACTATGCTTGCTTTAGAATTTTAACAAAAGGTAGACTTTTTATGTAGACCAACAACAGAGATGAGTACTGTATATATGTGAAAGGTAGTTTATGGATAGCTTTGGGGTGTTAGTCATAGTAAGGGAATGTAAAAAGAAAAAAATTTTTAAGAAAGCATTTTCATTTCTTTGGACACTTAAAAAAAAATTTTTTTTTAAGTAGGCTCCATGCCCACATTCTGCAGAGCACAGAGTTCAACACAGGGCTTGATCCCACAACCACAAGATCATGACCTGAGCTGAAATCAAGAATTGGAGGCTTAGAGGTTCCTGGGTGACTCAGTTGGTTAAGTGGCTGCTGCCTTTGGCTCAGGTCTTGATCTCAGGATCCTGGGATTGAGTCTGGAGTTGAGCTCTGCACTTAGCAGGGAGTCTGCTTCTCCCTCTCCTTCCTCGCCTGGCCCATACTTGTGCACGTGCGCTCTCTCTCTCAAATCTTTAAAAAACCAGTTGTAGGCTTAACCAACTGAGCCACCCAGATGCCCTATTCATATGTATTTTAAATGGATGGTAAGATGCACCATTGATGGTAGTAATGTCTAGTGAATAAAGGCCTTTGTTCAGTAAATGAAATACTCAGTGTGCTGTTCCAAAACTGCATAGCTGAGAATAAATACTCTCATTGAGTAATCTAAACTTAAGCATGTTTTTAGTCTTCTTTTTTTTTTTTTTTTAAGATTTTCTTTATTTGACAGCGAGAGCGCGAACACAAGCAGGGGGAGTGGGAGAGTGAGACACAGGCTTCCTGCTGAGCAGGGAGCCGGATGTGGGGCTCAATCCCAGGACCCTGGGACCATGACCTGAGCTGAAGGCAGATGCTTAATGACTGAGCCACCCAGGCAGCCAGCACATTTTAGTCCTGAACTTATTTCTTTTCCTTAGGTACACCCAAATCAGAAAATTATAGTAAAAAGCTAGAAATAAAGTCCCTTTCTCTCTGCTTATTCCTATCTAGTTCATTAAGTATTCATTACTTTTTTTTAAAGTTCAGAGGTATGATTCTTAAAGTGCTTGTATTAATGCATTAATTAAGAGTTTTTTTTGGTTTTACAGGAATTCTTTTCAAAGAAGTCAGATTGCTCTTTATTTATGTTTGGCTCCCATAATAAGAAGCGGCCAAATAATCTAGTAATAGGTAAATACCATTTACTTACTTTTTTTATTTTTTAAGATTTTTATTTATTTATTTGAGGGAGGGAGGGAGGGAAAAGGAGGGAGGGAGAGAGAGAGTGAGAAGGAGAAGAAGGAGTAAAGGGAGGGGCAGAGGGCGAGGGAGAAGCAGACTCCCCACCGAGCGGGGACCCTGATCCTAGGCCTCCAGGATCAGGACCCGAGCACAAGGCAGATGCTTAACCATCGGAGCCACCCAGGCGCCCCAGTCATTTACTTTCTCATATTGTTATTTACAAAGTCAGTTTTGTGACTCAGGTTAATTGATGGTGTTGAGGATTCAGGAGTATAAAGTAAGCTCTAAGCTAGTTTTTAAAAAAATTTTTCTTGTGATTTTGAATAAACCTTTTTATCTACCAGATTGCAGGTAAACAATAGGCATGTAAATATCACTTTACCTAAAATTGCAGATATTTTCCTAATGTAAAATACATGTACCTTTAATCAGTGTTAGAGAAGAAAAACACAAAGTAGCATACCTACCACATAAATGAACCCTTCCCTGGTAAGTATTGCACTTGGTCTGGCATGGTCACTGGTGTAGGCAAGTCCTTTTCCTTCTGTGAGCCTTTATTTACTCTTATATAAAATAAGGGAGTTTGGCTAAATTTCCAAGATTCTTTCAGGGCCAGGATTGCAACATTCTGTTCTAGGTAGAGTTGAAAGTTTAAGAAAGAGGGGCATGTTTGGTGGGGTATGAGAGGAAAAAAGAGGCAGAGACTAACACTTTGAACGTGCAGATTAAGTGGGTACATATAAGATGGCTGTTTGGGAAAAATAAATACTTAAAAGAAAATATATTTTCCTTCTAGGTCGTATGTATGACTACCATGTGCTGGATATGATTGAATTGGGCATCGAGAAATTTGTCTCTCTGAAAGATATTAAGGTAAGATACTAAGCATAAAAATAAAAGGCATTTTGGGGGTACCTGGGTGGCTCAGTGGGTTAAAGCCTCTGTCTTTGGCTCAGGTCATGATCCCAGAGTCTTGGGTTCGAGCCCCGCAACGGGCTCTCTGCTTGGCGGGGATCCTGCTTCCCTTTCTCTCTCTCTGCCTGCCTCTCTGCCTACTTGTGATCTCTGTCTGTCAAATAAATAAAATCTTCAAAAAAAGGGAAAAAAAGGCGTTTTGTAATATTGCTCTTGGCCAATAGTGACATCTTGTGGTGAAGAGTACTGTTACAGTTTTGTAGTTTAAAGAGAAAGAACTTTGTTTTTATCCTAGTGTTCTTTGAGATAAAAGCAAATTTTACTTTACTTTAAAAAGAAGTCGTACTGCAGATAACACAAATGTGGCTCTTCTGGCAGTTAGACTACAGAGCGATTATGTCTGGGCCCATAGTTTAAATGCTATCCTCTCCCTCTGAAATGTCATAGCACCTATTTTATGGAACCTCAGAAATACCAGAGTTTTCTTTCTTTCTTTCTTTTTAAAGATTTTATTTATTTGAGAGAGAGGGTGAGTGAGAGAGAGCACAAGTGGGGATTGGGGGAGAAGCAGAGCAGGGAGCCCAATGTGGGGCTTGATCCCAGGACCCTGGGATCATGACCTGATCGGAAGGCAGATTTTTTTTTTAAATTTTTAAAGATTTTTATTTATTTATTTGACAGATAGATCACAAGTAGGGAGAGAGGCAGGCAGAGAGAGAGAGGAGGAAGCAGGCTCCCCACTGAGCAGAGAGCCCAATGCGGGGCTCGATCCCAGGACCCTGGGATCATGACCTGAGCCGAAGGCAGAGGCTTTAACCCACTGAGTCACCCAGGTGCCCCCGGAAGGCAGATTTTTAACTGACTGAGCCACCCAGGCACCTCAGTATCAGAGTTTTCAAAGTGAACCCCGTTCTAAACCTAGGATGCTCTAGGTGACCCTACAGTATTTAGGCTGCTGGCCACCAAAATGCTGGTTCAGCCCTTCCCTTCAGGACTTTCATCTTTGTGTCTCCTTTGTTTGAATGGGATTCTAAAATAGAAAGGCAAGAAAACTGTCCTAATTCAGTTCTTGTGTCCAGATTGGGCTTCTTCTCCTTCACAATTCTGTTTCTGGCTTAATCTGTTCCATCAAATATTCTATCAAATAGTTAATTTATTTAGACTTCGTGGCTACCCTTTGTAATCCTGAAATTACTTTCTCTGTTGTGTAGAGTTGGAGAGCAGGATCCAGAGGGACTTTATTGGTGACCTGGAGTCATACGTATAGTAAATGGTATAATCAAACATTGAAAGAATCATATTGAAGTTTGTAATGGACAGTTACATAATTGTTCTTAGTTTATGGGTCTTTGAGAGTCACCAATGGTATAGTTGAAAGAATTGTAATATATATGACGTGCCTTGCAAGTTTTGTGTGGGTTTGAAAAAGACTCTTACCAGATCCAGACTTAGCTACAGTAGCTTCCCCGGGTACCGGGTACAAGGTAGAACAGTGGCCCCAGACTAGATTTCGAGGCAGAACATTTGGCTTGCAGGCTTGTGTTGGCCATTTAGATGACTTGTAATGGGACAAGTCTTGACCTTCACTTGCAGTCAGGTATTAAACAGGTATAACAATGGGGGCACCTGGATGGCTTTTTCAGTCAGTGTTTGACTCTTGATTTCTACTCAGGTCATGATCCGAGGATTGTGAGATCAAGCCTTGTTGGCCTCTGTGCTCAGCGGGGAGTTAGCTTGAGATCCTTTCCCTCTGCCTCTCACCCTGCTCTTAACTCTCTCCCTCTCTAAAATACATACATAAATCTTTAAAAAATTAAATAGGTATAACAGTATCAAATGAGGTAATATGTGAAAATGCTAATCAGTGAAGATAGTATTTTGGAAGGTGTTTGAGGAAGTATGTAAACTGTGATGCTTTTTTATTATGGTGGAAACGATCATTTTATTACAGTTTGTCTTTGCAACGCATGAACCTTTGGAGATGAGCAGTATATCCCCATCTCACCTTCGTCACTGCTGCTGCTTGGTCACCTGTTAGTGGCTGTGCGCACTGGCTGATGCGAGCATGCCAACTCCTCCACTCTTTGCATTTCACTTTCTAAGCAAAGAAATTATTCTGTTAGGGGCGCCTGGGTGGCTCAGTGGTTAAGCTGCTGCCTTCGGCTCAGGTCATGATCTCAGGGTCCTGGGATCGAGTCCCGCATCGGGCTCCCAGAGAGCCTGCTTCCTCCTCTCTCTCTCTGCCTGCCTCTCTACCTACTTGTGATTTCTCTCTGTCAAATAAATAAATAAAATCTTTAAAAAAAAAAAAAAAAAAGAAATTATTCTGTTACTGTATAGCTTCTGTACCAGACCACAAAATTATTATTGTGAGATCTTTCCTAACAAGAACGATTTAAAAATTAAATACTCAGTTTTCACTCATGGAGCATATCCATAACTATAAAAGTCACTAATTGATGACGATGATCTGCTTACATTGGTAGTTCCTACACAGACTATTTTTTTTTAAGTTTTTTTTAAAAAAATTTATTTAATTTATTTGAGAGAGAGAACATGAACAGGGGAGAGGGGAAGAAAGAGAGGGAGAAGCAGCCTCTCTGCTGATCAGGGAGCTGGATGCAGAGCTCAGTCCCAGGACCCCAGGATCATAACGTGAGCCGAAGGCAGACATTCATCTGGCCGAGCCCCCCAGGTGCCCACCTCTACAGAGACTATTAGCCAGACCTTCACTTTTACCTCATTATTCCATTATAACCTTCTATTTTTAGTTTGTTTTGGAATTGCATGTTTTTTACTTTCTTTTCATATTTATTTCCTTTTATGTCTACCTTTTTATTTTTAAGACCTTTTCAACAGTATTTCTTTTTTACTTGCCTTATCCTCTTTTTACTCTCAAGCAACAGGTGATTCTATTCTACCAGGAAATTGAGTGACTATTCTAGGACTCTTTCTTCTTTTTTTTTTTTTTTAAAGATTTTATTTATTTATTTGAGAAGGAGACCGTGAGAGAATATGAGCGAGGAGCGAGGAGAAGGTCAGAGGGAGAAGCAGACTCCCCATGGAGCTGGGAGCCCGATGTGAGACTCGATCCTGGGACTCCAGGATCATGACCTGAGCCGAATGCAGTTGTCCAACCAACTGAGCCACCCTGTCTTCTAAGATGTGGCCAGACTTCTAGGGATGGTTATTTTACATAACATAAGCCTTAATGAATGAGATGATAAAATTTAAGGCTAGTTGGTTTTATTTTATTTTATTTATTTTATTTTTTTAAAGATTTTTTATTTATTTATTTGACAGAGAGAAATCACAAGTAGATGGAGAGGCAGGCAGAGAGAGAGGGAAGCAGGCTCCCTGCTGAGCAGAGAGCCCAATGCGGGACTCGATCCCAGGACCCTGAGATCATGACCTGAGCCAAAGGCAGCGGCTTAACCCACTGAGCCACCCAGGCGCCCCTAGTTGGTTTTATTTTAGATAGGATAAGATACATTGCAGGTGCCAGGCGATATTTTATTTGGGAATTCTGTGTGTGATTTATAAGAATTACTTCCCTTTTTTCACTTTGTTTAAAAAAAAACAAAACTTAATTCAGGGGCCCGTGGCAGGCACAGTAGGTTAAGCGTCCCAACTCTTGGTTTCAGTTCAGGTCATGATCTCTGATGGTCGTAAGATGGAGCCCCCGCATGGGGCTTCGTACTCAGTGAAGAGTTTGCTAAAGCTTTTTTCTTCCTCTGCCCCTCCCTGGGGTCATGCTCTTCCTCTTTCTCTCTCAAATAAATATGTATTAAAAAAAGTAGTAATTCAGTTCAAGGATGACACGTAATTATGATATTTTGAGTATATTTTAATCATAGTACTTATATAATGTTTTGAATTTTTATGCCTTTCAGACTATTCAAATAAAGCTCATGTGTTGTAGTTTCTTCTTGCTCTGGGTTTTCACATTGTGAAAACTATCAGTGACCTAAATGTTAAGTACTGTTTCATTTAACTTGTTCAGTTTTGAAAATATGTATGAAAAAAAAAATATATATATATATATTTTAAAGATTTTATTTATTTATTTTAGGTAGAGCTAGAGTGAGCAAGCGAGAGAGAGACAGAGAGAGAGCACAAGCAGGCGCAAGGGGCAGAGGGAGAGGGAGAAGCAGGCTCTCCATGAGCAGGGAACCCGATGGGGGGCTCAGTCCTAGGACCCTGGGATCATGACCCGACTGGAAGGTAGATGCTTAACCAACTGAGCCACCCAGGTGCCCCCTCATTCAGTTACATTTTTATGATGTGTATACTGGGTCATGACTTATCATGATATTTTTTATTACTATGCATTGTGGTCAGGATGTCACATCACTTTCTCCTACCTTCTGTATACTTAAACAATCCCGTAGATATAGGGGTCAGCACAGACAGAAGGTGGAAGAGTCATTGGGTCTGGTAGGTCTGTTCAAGCCCTAGATCACACAGACAGATTTTAGGCACACCTCCTAAGTATAGACAGTTAAGATTCAGAGTTTGGAAGCCGAGTGTCAACAAAAGTGGTCATGGTGAACAGGGAAGCAACAGGTGATCTCTGGTCCTGGGGCAGAGGATGTTTGTTTTCTTGTCTATTTGTTTGTTTGTTTATTTCTAGATTTGTATAGTTCTTGACTGGAACCAGAGTGGTGGTGCTAGAATCAATGGAAAGCTCAGACTTAACAGCTGTTTGCCTTCAGAAATTAATCATTCAGTTAAAAAAATTGTTTTTTATTAGATTTTTTTCTTTTATTCTGGTGGCACTTTTTTTTTTTTTTTAAAGATTTTATTTATTTGGCAGACAGAGATCACAAATAAGCAGAGAGGCAGGCAGAGAGAGAAGAAGGAAGCAGGCTCCCCGCTGAGCAGAGAGCCCAATGCGGGGCTCAATCCCAGGACCCTGAGATCATGACCTGAGTGGAAGGCAGAGGCTTAACCCCCTGAGCCACCCAGGTGCCCTATTCTGGTGGCTTTTAAAGGTTCTTATTATTCATATCATGTTCTTCTTTGTATTAAAAAAAAATTCAAAAGTGGACAAAATACTTTTATAGTAAGAGCTCCAATCATTCTGGTGAAGTTTCCTCATACTTTCTGTAGCTTGTATGAAATTCTGTTTCTTCCCATTTGAATGTTTAGTTGGTAGTTTAGATTAGTTTTCATTTAGAATACTGTTTATTAAAGTTTTTTTTTTTTTTAAAAGATCTTATTTATTTATTTGTCAGAGAGAGAGCGAGCGAGAGCGAGCACAGGCAGAGTGGAAGGCAGAGTCAGAGGGAGAAGCAGGCTCCCTGCGGAGCAAGGAGCCTGATGCGGGACTCGATCCCAGGACGCTGGGATCATGACCTGAGCCGAAGGCAGCTGCTTAACCAACTGAGCCACCCAGGCGTCCCTGTTTATTAAAGTTTTTAAAAACTTATTTGAGAGAGCAAGTGAGAGAGAGAGAACACACACGCACATGCACCAAGAGGGGGGCAAAAGGAGAGGACCCCAGGATCCTGACTGAAGACATCACTGAAGAGACTGAGCTGTCCAGGCACCCCTAAAAATACTGTTTTTTATGTGATACAGTAGGAAAGGCACAGTGGTAGTAAATAATTCAAAGAAATTAACTTTGTTTAGACTCTGAGATGCTGTTAATGGGCTATGTATGTTTTGCAGCAATTTTAGCTTTTTTTTTTTATTCTTTGAATAGAATAATGTTAAAAAGTAGCTTGCATCATTCTTTGACTGCTTATTAATTTGAAAATGTGAGGCAATGAAGCAAAAAACTATATTTTAGTTTAAAAGTTGCAACTGTAGTTTTAAGTTTTTAGATTTTTTTTTAAAGATTTTATTTATTTATTTAACAGAGATCACAAGTAGGCAGAGAGGCAGGCAGAGAGAGAGAGGGAGGGGGAAGCAGGCCTCCTGCTGAGCAGAGAGCCTGATGCAGGGCTTGATCCCAGGACCCTGAGATTATGACCTGAGCCAAAGGCAAAGGCTTAACCCACTGAGCCACCCAGGCACCCCATAGATTTTTAAAAAAATATATTTTGTTTACGCGAGAGACACAGGGATCATGAGCAGGGGGAGGGGTAGATGGAGAAGCAGACTCCCCACTGAGCAGAGAGCCTGATATGGGGTTCCATCCCAGCCCCCTGGGATTGTGACCTGAGTCAAAGGCAGACGCTTAATCGACTGAGCCACCCAGGTACCCCAAGTCTTTAGATTTTATCAGTATCAGAGTTTTGGGACAGTCAAAATATGAAAACTAATCAATGTATATAACTATCGACTACTGTAAAATCAGCTTATAAACAGTTGAGAATTGATTATTATATCACTATAATTTTTTTTTCCATTTCATAGAATAGTAAATGTCCTGAGGGAACAAAACCCATGTTAATATTTGCTGGTGATGATTTTGATGTAACAGAAGACTACAGAAGGCTAAAAAGTCTTCTTATTGGTAAGCATTTTAATACTTACTATCCTTAGGGTAACTGAGTTGGGCAGTCTAGGACTCAGTCTAGGACTTGGGCCAAGTGACACTTGGCCACTTCACTGTAGGTACACAGCTTTTTCTTTTTGATCTTTCTTTTTTCCCTCCTTTTCACTTTTTTATTCCCCACTAGCAGGGGAGAGGTTAAGGATGCTCTATTGCATAAATCATTATAATTTTTTGATGCTATAGTAACTTCCGTATCAGCCTATTTATAAAGTATTTTATAAATCATAAAAGGCTTATAACTTTCCTGTCATTATGGCATCATTAAATTTAGAAAATTGAAAAGTTTAATTTTGAAGGTTGTTACACCTTGGGGCGCCTGGGTGGCTCAGTGTGTTAAGTCTCTGCCTTCAGCTCAGGTCATGATCTCAGGGTCCTGAGATCAAGCCCTGCATCAGGCTCTCTGCTCAGCAGGGAGCCTGCTTCCCCCTCTCTGCCTGCTGCTCTGCCTACTTGTGATCTTTCTCTCTCTGTCAAATAAATAAAATCTTTTAAAAAAAAATGGTTACACCTCATCCACTTTGAACTCAAAAACCTCTTAATTTTTCTTAGGCTGGTATGCAGGGCTTTTTACACTATAACCCCTTATAATTTGGTTTATTTTGTTTTTTATCTCTTCCAATTTTCCTCCTTTTTCCATTAAAAAAGTGGTTTATTAAAAATATATTGTGTCCTATTGTCTTTTCTGATTTCATTTTTACTCACCTAGTTTCTTTCGTTCTTGCAAATTTCAGATCAAGTTTCTTTCTGAGGAAACCTTTAGTGACTTCCCAGCTCCTTTGATCTCATTTTCTTTCTTTTTTTTTTATATATATATATATATATATATATATTTTTTTTTTTTTTTTAAAGATTTTATTTATTTATTTGACAGGCAGAGATTACAAGTAGGCTGAGAGGCAGGCAGAGAGAGAGAAGGAGGAAGCAGGCTCCCTGCCGAGCAGAGAGCCCGACGCGGGGCTCGATCCCAGGACCCTGGGATCATGACCTGAGCCGAAGGCAGAGGCTTTAATCCACTGAGCCACCCAGGCGCCCCTGATCTCATTTTCATTGTCATCCTAAAGTGCCAAGCATGTACTGGGTACTTTATATGTATTGCTTTATTCTCACAACCTTGTGAAATTGTCTTACAGATGACTCATTCTTAGTGAAGTATATTAGTTCCTAGTGATTTATGTAATGACTACTTCTTTTCCTGGGTGTTCACGAGTTACCTTCTTAAAACTCAGTGTACAGTTATTGTCATTATCTGGGATTAACATTAAATTTACCTATTTTAAATCACTTTCTCTTACCCCTTTTTTTTTTTTAAAGATTTTATTTATTTACTTGACAGAGATCACAAGTAGGCAGAGAGGCAGGCAGAGAGAGAGGAAGGGAAGCAGGCTCCCCGCTTAGCAGAGAGCCGGATATGGGGCTCAATCCCAGGACCCTGGATCACGACCTGAGCCAAAGGCAGAGGCCCCAACCCACTGAGCCACCCAGGCACCCCTTTCTTCCCTTTTCTGAAAAGCTGGCATTATTGTTCTCTATAATTTCTTTTTAAAATTTTTTTGAAGGGTGCCTGGGTGGCTCAGTGGGTTAAAGCCTCTGCCTTCGGCTCAGGTCATGATCCCAGAGTCCTGGGATCGAGCACTGCATCAGGCTCTCTGCTCAGCGGGGAGCCTGCTTCCCCCTCTCTCTGTCTGTCTGCTCTCTGCCTACTTGTTTTTTTTTTTTTTTTAAGATTTTATTTATTTATCAGAGAGAGTGAGCGAGAGCGAGCACAGGCAGACAGAGTGGAAGGCAGAGTCAGAGGGAGAAGCAGGCTCCCTGCGGAGCAAGGAGCCTGATGTGGGACTCGATCCCAGGACGCTGGGATCATGACCTGAGCCGAAGGCAGCTGCTTAACCAACTGAGCCACCCAGGCGTCCCATGCTCTCTGCCTACTTGTGATCTCTGTCTGCCAAGTAAATAAATTAAAAAATCTTAAAAAAAATTTTTTTTAAGATTTTATTTATTAGAGAGAGAGAGAGCATGAGATGGGGGAGGGTCAGAAGGGGAAAGCAGACTCCCCACTGAGCAGGGAGCCAGTGCAGGGCTACATAACTGACTGAGCCACCCAGGTTACCCTTCCTACACCATTCTTACAAGCTTTGCTTTAGTTTTTTAGTTGCCCTTCTTTTGGATTTTTATATACTTTGCCCTAGATCACTTTTGGAAAGTTGATGGAGTATATGTTATAAATAAATAAATAATAATAATAAATAAGATATATATATATTATATATTAAGATATATTTTATTTATAATAATTATAAGTATTATATAATTATATATAATTATATTAGATATAATAATACAAATAATAATTTATTCAAATCTGAGCCAGTGCTTGGGTCATGATCTCAGAGTCTCGGTATTGAGCCCTGTGTTAGGCTCTGTGCTCAGCTAGGAGTCTGCCTGAGGATTCTGTCTCTCCCTCTGCTCCTCCTCCAACTTGTGTTCTTTCTCTCTCTAAAATAAATAAATCTTAAAAAACAGAACAAAAATAAATCTGAGCCAACTGAAAAACATTTGTGGGCAGACACATTACTTTCATTTTTCTTGTGATTATTTATGGGCTTATTGTTGGGATTGCAATTTTCAAAACTTTTCATTTCTCTTATTAATAATGGCTATTTTGGGAGCACTTGGCTGGGTTATTTGCAGTAGAGCATCAGACTCTTGATCTCAGGGTCATGAGTTCAAGCCTCATGTTGAATGTAGGAATTACTTTTAGAAAATGACTATTTTTTAGGGGTGCCTGTGTGGCTTAGTTAAGTGGCTGCCTTCAGCTCTAGTTGTGATCCGGGGGTCCTGGGATGGAGCCCTGTGTCAGGCTTCCTGCTCAGCGGGGGGCCTGCTTCTCCTCCTCCCTCTGCTTGCCTCTCTGCCTACTTGTACTCTCTCTCTGTCAAACAAATAAAATCTTTTTTAAAAATGGCTATTTTGGGGCGCCTGGGTGGCTCAGTGGGTTAAGCCACTGCCTGCGGCTCAGGTCATGATCTCAGGGTCCTGGGATTGAGTCCCGCATGGGGCTCTCTGCTTAGCAGGGAGCCTGCTTTTCTCTCTCTCTCTCTGCTTGCCTCTCCATCTACTTGTGATCTCTGTCAAAAAAAATAAAATAAAAAATTAAAAATGGCTATTTTTTAAAGAATGAAGTACCGCTGTTACCTGTTCAGTCCTTACTAGAGCTCTTGAGTTTAGTGATATTCCATTTTACAGGTGAAATGGAAGCTTAGAGAAGTTAAGAGCTATTAAGTAGGTGAGCCAAAATGAAATCAAAGTCTGAGCTTTTCCGCCTCTGCCATCCGTCAGGGCCATGCTGAACAATTGACTTGTTGCAGTTTTTGCTATTCTTACCTGAATTTTTCATGAATTAAAAAAAAAAAGAAACGGGCGCCTGCCTGGCTCAGTGGGTTAAGCCTCTGCCTTCCGCTCAGGTCATGATCCCAGAGTCCTGGGATCGAGCCCCACCCACATCAGGCTCTTTGCTCCGTGGGGATCCTCCTCTCTCTCTGCCTGCCTTTCTGCCTACTTGTGAGCTCTGTCTGTCAAATAAATAAATAAAATCTTTTAAAATTTCATGAAAAACAATGACTAACATTTTCCTTCTTTCAATATTACACACCCCAAAATTTCAAGGGTGGTTTTGAGCCAAGATTTCTTGTTCTTGTACTCCATTGGCCCAGGTTTTCTGCCTTTTTTAGTTCTTCTGTATAATTATTAATCATCAATATATATTTATTAAAACAGAGAAGGCTTTCATTTGGTTTTAAGTGGTTTTTTGTTTGTTTTTTTAAAGTGGTTTTCATAAAAGCTTTATTATTTCATGCTTCCACTAGATGGCAGGAATAACCACATAATGCAGTGGTGAGGGGAAGAGAATGAAAACCAAAAAAGAATCTCAGGAAGAAAGGTGGAGGAATGAAGTGAGATTGTCAGGCCCCAAGGGAAGTTGAGTTTTTAACATAAATACAAAGTAAGACCAGCTGCACACTCCTTGGTGTATGTTTTGTGTTCATATGAAATAAAGTAGAACAGTAGGGAAAGAGAATTTTATCAAGGGCTTGCTTCCATTTAGGAAGGGTTTTTTTGTTTTGTTTTGTTTTTTTGTTTTTTGGTAATTGGCCAGAAAGAAAAGTTAACTTATTAACTTCTGTGTTTTTATGCCAGGTACCCATTTTGTTCATTCTGAATTTTGCTTCTGTTTTGCTTTCTTAAATATGGTGTAGATTTGAGTTATTCTTAATGGCCTTAATTTTCTTTATAGAAAATATATAAAGATCTATTTATAGATTTAAGGTATCCTAATTTTTTGGTTCCTTTTTAATATTACTATTTCTTACATACAAAGATGAGAGTAAATCAAGTAATAAGTTAGTTTTATTAAATGTTCCTTTAAAGTCTCTCTTAAAATTTAACTCCTTAAGTGGGTTACTTTTTCTTACTCTTTCTCTTTATTAGCCATCATTTAAATTTTTTTAACCTTTTTTGTTTTCTAATTCTTTTTTTTTTTTTTTAAGATTTTATTTATTTATCAGAGAGAGAGAGGGAGAGAGCCAGCACAGGCAGACAGAATGGCAGGCAGAGGCAGAGGGAGAAGCAGGCTCCCTGCTGAGCAAGGAGCCGGATATGGGACTCGATCCCAGGACGCTGGGATCATGACCTGAGCGGAAGGCAGCTGCTTAACCAACTGAGCCACCCAGGCATCCCTCGTTTTCTAATTCTTAACTCCACTTGAAAAATATATAATGATGAAAACAACTGCCATAGTTTAGATCTGGTAATCTGCAGCCTTACAAAGGTGATCATATTAGTTTATTTGGATTGCTATAAAAAGCATGCACTGGGTGGCTTAAAAACAGAACTTTATTTTCTTCCAGTTGTGGTGGCTGAAAGTCCAAGATCAGAATTTCTGATGAGGACTCTTACTGCCTTTTGCCAAGTGCTCACCTGGCTTTTCCTTCATGTCTGTGTGTGGGAGGAAGGGAAGAATGGAGGGTGTCAGCTTTGTACAGTTTCTTACGGACACTATCCTGTGGGACCAGAACCTCAACCTTATGACCTGCCTCATTGAACCTTAATTTCTTCCTTAGAGGCCCAAATACAGCTTCATTAGGGGTTAGGACTTTAACATCTGAATTTGGCAGGAATTGGGGGGTAGAAGGGGAAAACATTCAGTTTATTATGGTAATAGTATGAGATCATTTTTTTGTTTTGTTTTGTTTTTATAAGAATTGTATTTATTAGTATGAGATCATTTAATTCATTTTCCAGAGTAAAGAGCTAGTAAGTGGTAGAATCAGGATTGGATCTGTTCTCTTAACTCCAGGTCCCCTGATCTTTCCCATCAACACCCTGGTCAGCCTTCTGTGCCCTTTCTCAGTATATTTATTCATGGACATAGCCATGTTTGAGGCCTTATTTTTACTTGGAATTGATCCATTGAATAAAGGTCCAAGCTGAGACTTTCCTTCTGACCATAACCAACTTAACTTCTACCCATATACCCCCTTATTTTTTTTTTTAAAGATTTTATTTATTTATTTGAGAGAGAGACAGTGAGAGAGAACATGAGTGAGGAGAAGGTCAGAGAGAGAAGCAGACTCCCCGCAGAACTGGGAGCCCTATGCGGGACTTGATCCCGGGACTCCCGGATCATGACCCGAGCCGAAGGCAGTCGTCCAACCAACTGAGCAACCCAGGCGTCCCCCCCCCCCCCCTTATATTTAACCAGGCTTTTCATCTATATCCTTACTCCTTAATGTCTCTCTTTATCTCAGCCATCATTCTTGCCCATTACGGTCAGTCTTTTTGGTAGTGTGAGTTTCGACACATTTTAATTCATTGCTTTGATGTTGCAGACTCCTCTTATACCTTCATTGCTCCATTCCTGGTATCAGGAACTTTTTTTTTTTAAGATTTTACCTATTTATTTGACAGACAGAGATCACAAGCAGGCAGAGAGGCAGGCAGAGAGAGAGAGGAGGAAGCAGGCTTGATCCCAGGACCCTGGATCATGACCCGAGCCGGAGGCAGAGGCTTTAACCCACTGAGCCACCCAGGCGCCCCAGCCCTGAACTCTTTTAAATTGAGAAATTATTTTAGAAATCATAGTCTGAGTGCTAGGAACTGTTTCATGGTTGGCCATTGTTTGTAGGCTTTTTTAGTGAACAAAACTTTGAAATTTGTTTGTTCAGATAAAATGTATCCTGAGTTCATACTGAAACTTCTAATTCAAATTTAGGACATTAGGATCTTAACTTCATTGACTTCACATATGATTCTTCTTTCATCCATGACAAAAATAAGGGTTTTCCATAATCCAAACAAGTATGTGTTTATTTTATACTGTACTAACCATACAGTAGTCTCAGAATAAAATACCAGTGTTACTACTGATAATATGAATATTGAGTGCATTGAAAGTTTTGTGGTTTTGTCTATAAAATATACCCTGTTGAGAATATGGTCAGGGGCACCTGGGTGGCTCAGTAGGTTAAACATTTGACTGTTGATTTTGATTTTGACTTGGGTCACGGTCTTGGGGTCATAAACTCGAGTTCTGTGTTGAGTATGGAGCCTGCTTTGGATTCTCTCTCTGCCTCCCCTCCCTGCCCCCACTCTCACTCTTGCTCTTTATCCCTTAAAAAAAGAAAAGAAAAAGAATATGTGGTCAACTCACTCTGTGTGTGTGTGTGTGTGTTTTATGATAGATTTGTTTATTTATAGACTGCAAGCATGGGGCAGGGGAGAGGGAGAGAGGATCTCAAGCAGACTTTACTAGTGTGGAGTCCAGCTTGGGGCTCCCAGGACCCTGAGATATGACCTGAACAGAAATTAAGAGTCAAGTGCTAAACTGACTGAGCCACCTAGGTGCCCCCAAATCACTGTGTTTTGAAGTCACTTAAAATAGTTCTTTTCTGTATGATAATGCTCAGTACACAGGTTCATTTGATTTTTATTTTTAGGGATTACTTTAAACTTTTTTCATTTTAAATTATATTTTAAACAACTTGAGATAATTTTACATGTAAGCAAGTCTCCATTTTTTTTTTTCAGGGATTTTAAAAATTTCTTAAATTTTAAAAAATTAACATATTATGTACTGTTTGTTTCCGGAGTACAGGTCTGTGGCAAGTCTACCTACTTAAAGTTTTTAAAATTTGATGGATTTTGACATATAGATACACCTGTGAAAACACCACTGCAGTCAAGTTATAGAACCTATTACACCCCAAAATTAGCCTGTGTCCCTTTGCAGTCTATCTTATTTCTGTATTTTAAAAGTTTGCTTTCTGTCATTATGGATTATTTGCATTTTGTAGAACTTTAGATAAATCAAGCAGTAATGCTTTTGGTTTTGTTAAGATCATCTCATGTGCCACCAGTGGTATGACTACCACACTATGGGGAAAATAGCCTACTCGTGGATCTCAGTGGTTCTTTTCTGGTGTTAACAGTTTATTATCTTTGCTCATATAATTGAGATTTCCATTAGAATTTCTTTCGTGTTGGCCTCTACATAAAACAAAGCTAATTTGATTTAATATTCAAAGTTTGAACAGCTATTTGGGCTGTGTGTGTGTGTGTGTGTTTAAGATTTTATTTATCTGAGAGAGTTCAGGGGGAGTAGTAGAGAGAGAAGGACAAACAGACTCCATGTTAGAGTGTGGAGCCCTATGCAGGACTTGATCCCACAACCCTAGGATCATGACCCAAGGTGAAACCAAGGGTCAGACACTTAACCAGCTAAGCCACCCAGGCACTCCTAAATAGCTGTTTTTATAGAAATTTGCCATCCTAAAAAAAAAAAAAAAAAATTATGAGAGAGAGAAAAAGTATGTGGGGGCAGGGGCAGAGGGAAAGTGAGAGAGAAAATTTTTTTTAAGGTTTTATTTATTCATTTGACAGCACAAGCAGGGGGGAGCGGCAGGGAGAGGGAGAAGCAGACTCCTCGCTGAGCAAGGAGCCTGATGTGGGACTCCATCCCAGGACCTTAGGATCATGATCTGAGCCGAAGGCAAACACTCAACGAACTGAGCCTCCCAGGTGTCCCTAGAGTGAGAATTTGAAAACTGAAAAACTACATGGGTCAGTGAACTAAACACAGAAATAAAGTCATGAGCTTACATGGTAGAGGGGTGGTGGGTCTTTCAGACATTCTCAGGGATTGGTTTTTGTGCCACCTGTTTATCTTTTTAGGTATGTATTGATTCAATATAGAGCATTTTACAGTCTGGCTTTCTGTAACTGAATTTAAAAGCATGTTAGTTTTTTGTTTTTTGTTTTTTTTAAACAACCTTGAATTTGTTTTCAGATTTCTTCAGAGGCCCCACAGTAGCAAATATCCGCCTGGCTGGTTTAGAGTATGTTCTGCACTTCACTGCACTGAATGGGAAGATTTATTTTCGGAGCTATAAGTAAGTACATTTTGTAGGATATTTTTTAATCCAGGGTTAGCATTTTAGTGTGACCTTTGTGGAGCTCAAACTTAGAATTGGTGTTTGGTCAAAAGTTTGTTTAGAGAGTTTGCAAACTCGTAGTGACACAGCAGGTCTGTGCTGTTCCTCACATCTGTCATTCCCCTGCTCTCTTCTGCCTCTGAAACCCTGCTTTTCCAGGGCCCCAGAGCATCTGATGCGACACTCCTCTGAGCTTAGAACACTAATTCAGTCTTGACCCTACTTTATGCGGTATCTTTTTCTTTCTTTCTTTCTTTCTTTTTTTTTAAAGATCTTTTATTTATTTGAGAGAGAGAGAGAGAGTGGGCGTAAGGGCAGAGGAAGGAGAGAAAGTTCCAAGCAGATGCCTCACGGAGCCTGACTCAGGACTTGATCCCATGAGCCATGAGATCACGACCTGAGCCAAAACCAGGAATTGGACATTTAACTAACTGAGCCATCCAGTTGCTCCCCCCGCCCCCCGCTTTTTTAAAAAAGATTTTATTTAGAGAGAGAGAACAAGCAGAGGAAGTAGCATGCAGGTGGGAAGGGAGAAGCAGGCTGCTGCCGAACAAGGAGCCCCATGCGGGGCTCCATCCCAGGACCCTGGCATCATGACCTGGGTTGAAGGCAGCTGCTTAAACCATGGGTCACCCAGGCATCCCCCCCGGCTCTTCCTTTTTCATGACTGGGTTTAGAGCGCAAAGACACAAGTCTTAGGCCAGCCAAAGCAAATCTCAAAACTCTGAATCTAAAAACTGGAGTCTGAAAGGAATGAGAAGATTCAGTGGCTAGATTCATTTTACTCTTTCTCCAGCCTAGACCTTCCAGCTCTGTTCTTACCACAGTATAAATGTAAATCCTAACACTGATTTTGTTTTCATTAAAAAGCTTAATGATAGGGCCCCTGGGTGGCTCAGTGGGTTAAGCCTCTGCCTTCAGCTCAGGTCATGATCTCAGGGTCCTGGGATCAAGTCCCACATTGGGCTCTCTGCCTGCTCAGTGGAGAGCCTGCTTCCCCTCTCTCTCTGCCTGCCTCTCTGCCTACTTGTGATCTCTTGTCTGTCAAATAAATAAATAAGATCTTTTAAAAAAAAAAAAAAGCTTAATGATATGCTGCAATTGTCAAGCCTTTTGCGGTAATCATGAGATATATATATATATATCCGTGTGTGTGTGTGTATACATACATGTATATATATTTTTAAGTGTTTTTTTTTTTTTTTAAATTTATTTGACAGAGAGATCACAAGTAGGCAGAGAGGCAAGCAGAGAGAGATGGGAGGAGGAGGAGGCAGGCTCTCTGCTGAGCAGAGAGCCCGATGCGGGACTTGATCCCAGGACTCTGAGATCATGACCCGAGCCAAAGGCAGAGGCTTTAACCACTGAGCCACCCAGGCCTCCCCACATGTATATATTTTATTACATACATTCTTTTTTTCTTTTTTTTAAAAGATTTTATTTATTTATTTGACAGAAATCACAGGTAGGCAGAGAGGTAGGCGGGGGGTGGGGGGAAGCAGGTTCCCTGCTGAGCAGAGAGCCCGATGCGGGGCTCGATCCCAGGACCCTGGGATCATGACCTGAGCCGAAGGCAGAGGTTTTAACCCACTGAGCCACCCAGGCGCCCCCATACATTCTTTTTTAAAATAAAGCATTGGCACTGGCTGATCAAAGCCCACACTCACCTGGAGAATATATTAGTTCCCACAAAGTGCCTGTCTTTGTACATAGATTGAGACTAACATCCGTTTTTGAGTTACGGCATGGCAGTGCAGCCTGGAGCCACTGATTCTTCAGTGTTGACAGGGACTTCTTTGTGTTAGCTGTATGTGCAACCATTTGTGGTCTTCAGCATTTCTGAAGTTTTACATTTTTTAAATTAATTCTTTTTTTAAGGAGAGAGAAAGTATGTGCCCAGGTGCAGAGTTGGGGAGAGGCAGAGGGAGAGGGAGAGACAGAAAATCTCAAGTAGGCTCCCTGGTTAGCGCAGAGCCCAACATTAGCCAAATCTCACAATTCTGAGATCGTGATCCATGTTGAAATCAAGAGTCAGACGCTTAACCAAGTTACCCAGGAGCCCTTACATTTTTTTTTCAGTGAACTCTACCACCAATGTCTGGCTCGAACCTATGACCCCGAAATCAAGAGTCTTGTGCTCTAAGCCAGCCAGGCCCCTAATTTTGTTCTTTTCTTCACAATGGAATACCTGGTTGACCAGCTTATGTTAATGACTGTCCAAATGAATTTAAATACTCACCTCTTCTCAATAATTCCCATCTTTGCCTCAACTGTATTGAATCAGAGATATTTTGTTCTTTTCACCATGATTGGTACCATCACTTCTATTTGTTTATTTTCCTTTTGTTTAAATAATAATAATAATAATGGGCAAAATGCAGTAAAATAACCACATGATCGATACTCATTTTTATTTTTATTTATTTTTATTTTATATTTTTAAAGCAAGAGGGATTTTATAATCATTTCGAACTTGCTGAGATTGAAAGCCTTACGTCTGTTGTGAGTTTCTAAACTTAACTTTGGTGCTATGAAGAATATATAAAGTAGATGACTCCAATTTATAGAATTAGAAAGACAAACAATCAGTAACATAAGAAAAATATGTATTTTTTAACTTTTAATTTTTTATTTTTTATAAACATACAATACATTTTTATCCCCTGGGGTACAGGTCTGTGAATTGCCAGGTTTACACACTTCACAGCACTCACCACAGCACATACCCTTCCCAATGTCCATAACCCCACCCCCTTCTTCCAACCCCCCTCCCCCCAGCAACCCTCAGTTTGTTTTGTGAGATTAAGAGTCACTTATGGTTTGTCTCCCTCCCAATCCCATCTTGATTCATCTATTCTTCTCCTACCACCTTAACCCTCCATGTTGCATCACAGCTTCCTCATATCAGGAAGAAAAATATTTTTGAAAACTTACTGTGATCAGCCCACCTGGAGATATAAAGGAGCTAAAAATATAAAGAGCAACATCTTTGAGAATGAGAAATGAATGACAGTAATCTAAACTCTTTCATTGTAAACAGTGTCAAAGAAAGTATTCACTTGTATCAGAACTTGTATTTAGTAAAAAGAAAGATTAATTTCTAAAGAAAGAAATGCAGAGAAAATAAAATGGACAGAAAATTAGCAAATCAGACTTAAGAACATGGATAAATTAAGCAGTGTAATTACACATATCTACCCGTCTACTTACTTTAAGAAGAATTGCTGGAATCATATTAGGTTAGCATGGCATGTCCCACAATGAAAAAAAAAGTTTGAGCTTTTGAGAGCAGAGACCCTAGTGTAAATTTAATCCCAGTTTTTATACAGGCCTAGTAATGCATGCTAGCTATTGATTTATAATAGAAAATGGACCGTGTGATTGAGAGCAAGCTGCTAGTGGGAAAAAACAAATCATCAAATGTAGATTAGCTTAGTCTGCAGAGGCTGTGCTGCCCTTGGGAGAGGAAGGAAGAATTGGTCCGAGGGTTGAGCGTCACCTCTGAGCCCATTAAGCTGGCTCTGGCTGCATGACCTAGGCAGGTCACTTCTTAGGGCCTCCGGTTTTCCTCTGCAAAAGGTAGTGAGTGATACCATTCATGTGATTCTGCGGTCCCTAAAAGATCAATATAAAGTAATATAAAGTAATTCCTTTATAAAGGGGACAGGGGTTGTGGATAAAGGTGGGAAGATGCTGGAGAAGTGTGTCCCACTTAGTGTGGTTCCTTAGGCACTCTTGCAAGCTACACTTAGGTGTCCTGCCCTCTTCTTTTACTTGGAACCAGCCCTTAAGCGTTGGTAAAAGGTAATAGTTACCATTGGTGCACATTTGTGAAGTTAATGAGGTTAATCTTAGAAAATGACTTTGAATTTTTTGGATGAAAGAAAGTGTAAACATGAAATTATATTAATATAACCTTTGATTTGACCTTTTGGGGGGAATAAATCATTGTTAATGACCTCTTCCCATGTATTGTGTAATAATTCCTCATATGTGAGTGACCATTTATATTCCCTGGAGAATTTTATTCACTATAAAGCCAAAGCCATGCATATAAAACAGGAAATTTTTAGTAACTGCCACATTTGCCTTTGCCATGACATTGGTTAGGTTCTATGGGGAGAAATATGCAAAACAAGGAAGTATTAGCATACCTTAAAAAGCAAACAGCATTGTAGGCCAGGAGATTAAGTAATGAAAAATAGAACATCAGCAGAAGAGAGGGATATGGAAGGGAGAAAAATAGGGAAATTACAACTTGAACAAGAGTGGTAATGGCAGTCTTCCTCCAGGAATAGGCAAATAATGTTTTATTTTTATTGATTAATTGATTGATTTTATTTATTAGACTGTGCACAAGCAGGAGGAGAGAGAGGGAGAGGCAGGCTCCCCAGCGAGCAGAGAACCCAATGTGGGGCTTGATCCCGGGACCACAGGACCACGACCTGAGCTGAGGGCAGAAGCTTAACGGACTGAGCCACCCAGGCACCCTGCAAATATTGTAAAATGTATGGGAATTACCCATCGACATAGCTAATAGCCTGAGCCCATTCGAGAAGGAAAGAGTTGGGGTGTCTTTCATCCCTGTACCATAGAGCCTTGCAGAATTGAATGTCTCTTTTGATTTAGAGCTTACAGGGAGACAAAACAAAACAAAGCTTGAGGTTAGGATCCGAGATGGAGATTGATAGGCATGTGATGTAATAGTTCTGGGTGTAGGCTGGAGACATGATGGCCTAGAAATGAAATGTCTATTTAAAAAAAAATAGCAGTGTATATGGTGGGATGGGGGTGAAGGAAAGGGTTTTAATCTTCTTATTTATTTATTTATTTATTTATTTTTAAAGATTCTACTTCTTTATTTGACAGAGATCACAATTAGGCAGAGAAGCAGGCAGGGGAAGCGGCAGGGGAAGCAGGCTCTTTGTTGAGCAGAGAGCCTGGTGTGGTGCTGGATTCCAGGACCCTGAGATCATGACCTGAGCTGAAGGAAGAGGCTTAGCCAACTGAGCCACCCAGTGCCCCTTAATTTTGTTTTTAATGAGTCAGTGTCAATCTCTTCTTTTTGCTTAGTGTGATCACAAAAATCATTTGTAAGTTCTTTATTAATACGTTCCCTCTGAGGAAAAGTAAACAGATGGTTATTTAAAAAAGATTAATAATAATTTTAGATTCTAAATTAGGAAATCAAAGAAAAACTTAAACAATTCATGGAAACCAATGAGAATGAAGACACATTGGTCCCAAAACCTAAGGGATACAGCAAATGTGGTCCTCAGGGGAAATACGCCTCACTCAGAAAAATTTTAAAATCCAGAATACACCATATCTCTTTATACCTCAAAGAACTGGAAAGTCAACAACAAATTAAGCCAACCTCACACACAAGAAGGGAAATAATCAAAATTAGAAGAGATCAATGAGATAGAAATTAGAGATACAGTAGGACACATCAATGAAATTAGAAGCTGGTTTTTTGAAAGAATCAATAAGATCAATAAACCACTGACCAAACTAATCCAAAAGAAATGGGAGAGGGCCCAAATTAATCAAATTATGAATGAAAGGGGAGAGATCATGACTAACACCTAGGAAATGGAAACAATCATCAGAAATTATTATCAACAGTTATATGCCAATAGGTTAAGAAACCTAGAAGAAATGGATGCATTCCTAGAAACCTATAAACTTCCAAAACTGAATCAGGAAGAAATTGACAACCCAAATAGACAATATCTAGTATCGAGATTGAAGCAGTGATCAAAAACTTCCAAAAAATAGGAGCCCAGATCTGACGAATTCCCTGGAGAATTCTTCCAACATTCAGAGAAGAAATAATACCTATTCTTCTGAAGCTGTTTCCAAAAATAGAAACAGAAGGGAAACTTCCAGACCCTTTCTGTAAAGCCAGCATTACCCTGATCCCCAGACCAGGCAAAGACCCCATCAAAAAGGAAGAATTTCAGACCAATATCCTGATGAATATGGATGCCAAGATTCTTAACAAGATCCTAGCTAATAGGATCCAACAGTACATTAAAAAGATTATCCACCATGACCAGGTGGGATTTGTCCCTGGGATGCAAAGGTGGTTCAACATTTGCAAATCAATCGATGTGATAGAACAAGTCAATAAGAGAAGAGAGAAAAACTATCTGGTCTTCTCAATTGATGCAGAAAAACTACTGGACAAGTTACAGCATCTGTTCCTGATTAAAACACTTCAAAGTACAGGGATAGAGGGAACATTCCTCAACTTCATAAAGTCTATGAAAAACCCACAGTGAGTATCATCCTCAATGGGGAAAAGCTGACAGTCTTCCCTTTGAGATCAGGAACACGACAAGGATGTCCACTTTCGCCACTGTTGATCAACATAGTACTGGAAGTCCTAACAACAGCAGACAACAAAAAGAAATAAGAGGTACTCAGGTTGGCAAAGAAGAAGTCAAATTCTCTCTCTTTGAAGATGACATGATACTTTATATGGAAAACCCAAAAGACTCAACCCCCAAACTACTAGAACTCATACTATAATTCAGTAATGTGGCAGGATACAAAATAAATGTACAGAAATCCCTTGCTTTCTTATATACTAACAACGAAAATATACGAAAGGAAATCAAAGGATCGATTCTATCTACTGTAGCACCAAGAACCATAAGATAGGAATAAATCTAACCAAAGAGGTAAAGGATCTGTACCTGAGGAACTACAGAACACTCATGAAAGAAATTGAAGAAGACGCAAAAACATGGAAGAGCATTCCATGCTTGTGGATTGGAAGAATAAACATTGTTAAAATGTCTATACTGCCTAGAGCCATCTATACTTTCAATGCCATCCCGATAAAAATTCCACAGGCATTTTTCAAAGAGCTGGAACAAACAGTCCAAAAATTTGTATGGAACCAGAAGAGACCCTGAATTGCTAAGGAAATGTTGAAAAAGAAAAACAAAGCTGGGGGCATCATGTTGCCTGATTTCAAACTTTACCACAAAGCTGTGATCACTAAGCATGATACTGGCACAAAAATAGACACATAGACCAGTGGAACACAGTAGAGAGCCCAGATATGGACCCTCAACTGTATGGTCAAATAATGTTCGACTAAGTGGGAAAAATAACCAGTGGAAAAAAGACAGTCTTTTCAATAAATGGTGCTGGGAAAATTGGGCAGCTAAGTATAGAAGAATGAAACTTGACTATTCTCTTACACCATAGCTTACAAAGATAAACTCGAAATGGATAATAGACCTCAACATGAGGCAGGAATCTATCAAAATTCTAGAGGAGAACATAGGCAGTAACCTCTTCAACATCAGCCACAGTAACTTCTTTTAAGACGTGTCCCCAAAGGCAAAGGAAACAAAAGCGACAACTTTTGGGACTTGACCAAGATCAGGGTTGCCTGGGTGGCTCTTTGGGTTGGGCCTCTGCCTTTTGCTCAGGTCATGATCTCCGAGTCCTGGGATCAAGCCCTGCACCGGGCTCTCTGCTCAGCATGGAGCCTGCTTCCCCATCTCTTTCTGCCTGCCTCTCTGCCTATTTGTGATCTCTCTCTGTGTGTCAAATAAATAAAATCTTAAAAAAAAAAAAAAAAAAGATTAGAACCTTCTTCACAGCAAAGGAAACAGTCAGCAAAACAAAGAGGCAACCTACAGAATAGAAGGTACTCGCAAGTGACACTACAAAGAGCTGATATCCAAGATCTATAAGAAATTCCTCAGACTCAATACACACAAGACAGATAATCATGTCAAAAAATGGGCAGAAGACATGAACATGTATGTCTCCAAAGAAGACATACAAATGGCTAACAGACACATGAAAAATAGCCATCAGGAGGATTCCAATCAAAACCACATTGAGGGGGTACCTGGGTGGCTCAGAGGGCTGAGCCTCTGCCTTCAGCTCAGGTCATTGTCTTGGGGTCCTGGGATTAAGCCCCGCGTGGGGCTCTCTGCTTAGTGGGGAGCCTGCTTCCCTCTCTCTGCCTGCTTGTGATCTCTCTCTGTGTCAAATAAATAAATAAAATCTTAAAAAAAACACACATTGAGATACCACCTTATACCAGTTAGAATTAACAAAATTAACAAGGCAGTAAACAACAAGTGTTGGAGAGGATGTGGAGAAAGGGGAACCTTCTTAAACTGTTAGTGGAAGTGCAAGTTGGTGCAGCCACTTCGGAAAACAGTATGGAGATTCCTTAAATTCAAAATAGAGTTACTCTGTGACCCTGCAATTGCAGTACTATTTACCCCAAAGATACAGATGTAGTGAAAAGAAGGGCCATCTGTGTCCACATAGCAACAATGGCCACAGTTGCCAAACTGGAGAGAGCCAAGATGCCCTTCAAGAGATGAATGGATAAAGATGTGGTCCATATATACAATGGAATATTACACCTCCACCAGAATGGATGAATACCCAACTTTTTTATCAACATGGATGGGACCGGAGATTAGGCTGAGTAAAATAAGCAGAGAAAGTCAATTACCATATGGTTTCACTTATTTGTGTTGCATAAGCAATAACACAGAGGACATTGGGGGTTGGAGAGGAGAAGTGAGTTGGGGGAAATCGGGGAGATGAAGCATGAGAAACTGTGGACGCTGAGAAACAAACTGAGGGGAAGGGGAGTGGTGGGATAGGTGAGCCTAGTGGTGGGTATTAAGGAGGGCACGTATTGCATGGGACACTGGGTGTGGTACATAAACAATGAATCTTGGAACACTGAAAAAAAAATTACAAAAAAATTCAAGGAAGTTTGGCAAAATTGTAAAAAAAAAAAATAAACTAAGAATGCTCAAAATGATAATACTTTTAGATTTTAAATTTCACTGTTAAAAGTTTAATAAAGAAAATGAATTATAGGTCTGTCACCAGAAACCATACATAGAAAACTGAAAATTGGAGAAAATTTTCTTATGTTTCTGTCAATTTGATCTGCCAGTGAAGTAATTCAGGCAAGATCATTTACACAGGGGCACCTGGGTGGCTCATTCAGTTAAGCGTCTGGCCTTCAGTTCAGGTCATGATCTCTGAGTCTTGGGACTGAGTCCCATGTTGGGCTACCTGCTCAGTGGGGAGTCTGCTTCTCCCTCTCCCTCCATCCTGCACCCCCACCCCCCACCCCAGCTTATGCTCTCTCGCTCGCTCGCTGTCAAATAAATAAAATCTTTTAAAAAGATCATCTACACAGACAGTATGGCATTGTAACTTAATTCTTTGGTAAATAACAGCATATGTAGATATATGTACCATAGATACACACACATACACGATATATATATGCAGTTATTTGGAAATAATCTTAATTATATACTCAAAAAATTACTTTGGTAGGAGGATACTTGCATAGATTAAAAGGCACTTGGGTAATCCTAATCCATTAGGCATGCGATGAGCTGTCTAGATCTACAACTTTTCCATTTAGCTTAACATAAGCATTTTAAGTGGTAGAAACACTTTTAGTCGGCTATTTTTATATGTAGAGTTTCCCTGATTTCTTTAGTAGTCTATTGGACACAAGATGTTAATCAAGATACTAATCTTGTTACGAGTTCAGCTTTATAAATGTCATTTATTTGGAGGTATTGAATATGTGGATGCAAAAGCAGAAATAAGTGAGTTACAGCAGAGTCAAATGATCACTGCTGCCATATGCCTTCAGTCAGCTTTTAGGGAAGAAACCCTGATATTACCAACTTCATCTTCTTTTCCCCCACTGTGGGCCTGAGACTGGTGTACTCTCAACGCTCTTCTCCTGGAACCACTGTGAAGAGAGTGGGCTCAGCACCCTTGTTTTGGCTTATTTCCCCTCTGCTTGCTCTCTTCAAGTCCCATACTAATACTCATGTGATCTTTTATTGTTAGTAGATCTTTTTTATTGTTCAACATGTCTGCTTTTTATATATCCTAGGTTGGTGTTTGTTTTGTTTTGTTTTTGCCTTGTTCAGTTTGGTGTAAATAACTGTGTCTGGTACAGCGTATCTATCATTAAGACTCTCCTTAGAGCCACTAGATGCACCTCCCACAGGGAGATCTTCTGCATGTGATGCCCAAAAGGCTGTTAATGAGCTTTTGCACACTCACTTCTGCTTTCTGGAGTTGGTTGTTCTTAGGTATTCCTTATTGTGCTTGTACTCTTATGTTCTGTCTCTTCTCATGTCATTTGTTGCCTCTCTCATATACTACCTTTGGTGTGAAAAGTTTGATCTTACTTTTTTTTTTTTTTTAAAGTTTGATCTTTTATAAACATTGTTATTTATTTA
The DNA here is from genome assembly GCF_964662115.1 of Mustela nivalis. Classification (NCBI taxonomy): domain Eukaryota; kingdom Metazoa; phylum Chordata; class Mammalia; order Carnivora; family Mustelidae; genus Mustela; species Mustela nivalis. The sequence goes on along the minus strand of NW_028134824.1, from coordinate 14,344 downwards.
ATTCTTTTATTCCATGTAGAGATCTGCCCACTATAACAAATTTGAGTTAGCGCAAGTAATCTTCAGGTCTTTGAGCTGTTCTTGTGGTATCATTCACAAAAAGAATTTGTTAGTCTCCTCTCTGTCTTTGTTGCTCATCTGTTTCCAGATCCAGAACTATTTTGACATCTGGAATCTAGAAGGTTGTGGTTTTGTTATATTAGGGTTTTAAAGTTTATTCCAATTTATATAGATCAATATGTGTCTATACTATACTCAGAAGCGGATTCTTAATGGGTCTTAGAGAAATAAGAATTTGTTAATCATGTAAATGTAATGCTTCAAAGGCCCAGTTGAAATTGTTTTTATAATTCTGTAAATTTATAAATAAGATGAAGAAGTCAAACCAAAAGATTCCATTTCTGGGGCACCTGGATGGCTCAGCTAAGCATCTGCCTTCAGCTCAGGTCATGATCCCAGGGTCCTGGGATCAAGCCCTGCATTGTCAGGCTCCCTGCTCAGGAGGGACCCTCCTTGCCTGTGCCCCAGCTTGTACTCTTCTCTCTCAAAGCCCCCCCCCCTTTTTTTGAAATTTTATTTATTTATTTGTTTGTTTGTTTGTTTGTTTGTTTGATAGAGATCACCAGTAGGCAGAGAGAGAGGGAAGCAGACTCCCTGCTGAGCAAAGAGAATGATGTGGGGCTCAATCCCAGGACCCTGAGATCATGACCTGAGCTGAAGGCAGAGGCTTAACCCACTGAGCCACCCAGGCGCCCCTTTTCTTCTCTCTCAAATAAATAAAATCTTTTAAAAGGGGGGGGGGTTAATTTCTAGAAGAATTGCCTCTCTCACTTCCTGTTTCTCAATAATATTATGTTTTGTTTTGTTTTAAGATTTTATTTAGGTGAAAGAGAGAGAGCATGAGTAGGGGGTGGGTTAGAAGGGAAGGGAGAAGCGGATTCCTCACTGAGCAGAGAGCCAGATAAAGGGCTTCATCCCAGGATCCTGAGATCATGACCTGAGCTGAAGGCAGACACTTAACTGACGGAGCTACCCAGGTGCCCAACCATGTAGTATTCTTTTGTTTTCTATTTTTAAAAACCAGCAAACCAAAGAATATACTTGGCCTAAACGCAGAAAATATTTAAGAAGCTTAACCTCCTAAAGGCTGTCATTTTATGAACTGTAATTCTCTTGAACAAAAATATTTGAGGGGATAGGATTTCCATCAAAGTCAAAGCAACATTTCTTTTTTTCCTGCTTCATAAAGGTTGCTGTTGAAGAAATCTGGTTGCAGAACACCAAGGATTGAGTTGGAAGAGATGGGACCCTCATTGGATCTGGTTCTGAGAAGGACACATCTGGCATCAGATGATCTTTATAAATTATCTATGAAAATGCCAAAAGCCCTCAAGGTTTGTAACTTGCAGATTGGTGCCATATTTATTTGTATATTCCACTCTTCTTTCCAGAAGGGTTTGCAACATAGGACACTAAAGAACATATGGAAAGAGATCAATAATATAGATAAAATTAGACTCTAAGGAAAAAGAAAAGGAGGAAGAAGGAAATAAGGCAACCATAAAGGGTAATAAAAGATTGTAGAAATCACACATCAGCTGTGGCTAAGAGCTTTTTTGGTAGCCAAGACTGCTGGTTTTCAGTGAGAAAGAAAATTGGGGTATTGTAGAGATTGGGGATTTAGAGTACAGGATGTGTATGTAACCCATACTTGCATAAAACCTATTTTTTTTTTTTAAAGATTTATTTATTTATTTGACACGGAGAGATTACAAGTAGGCAGAGAGGCAGGCAGAGAGAGAGAGGAGGAAGCAGGCTCCCTGCCGAGCAGAGAGCCTGATGCGGGACTCGATCCCAGGACCCTGAGATCATGACCTGAGCCGAAGGCAGCGGCTTAACCCACTGAGCCACCCAGGCGCCCCGCATAAAACCTATTTTGATTTTTGAATGGTTTTAAAAAACAAGTAGAAGTGGCATCTCTGGAATGCTAGTAAAAATTAAATGATAGTAGTCACAATTCCTCAAGCTAAACACAAGAAATTATTTCAGTGCATGATAATGGTTAGCATAGTCTATAGTGTTGCTTTTTGAAGTGTGGTCTGACAGTTTACCTGGGAATTGTTAGAAATGCTAAATCTCAGGTCTCACTCAGATGTGTTGAATTATAATATGCATTTTAACAAGATTCCCAAGTGATTTGAATGTACTTAAGTTTGAGAAGAAAAGTCTATAGGGTTATAGATTATATCAAATAGGTGATCACTAATGGAAATTGTTAGTGAAATAGTGTACACTACATTTTTACCAGTTTATACACTAGATAGCATTATGTATATAATGAACATATATAATTATGTGTTTATATATATATATATTCTTGTTTCATAGCCAAAGAAAAAGAAAAATGTCTCCCAGGATACTTTTGGTACAACTTATGGAAGGATTCATATGCAGAAGCAAGACCTAAGCAAACTACAAACCAGGAAGATGAAGGGGTTGAAGAAGCGACCTGCAGAAAGGATAACAGAGGACCAGGAGAAAAAATCAAAGAGAATTAAAAAAAACTGATGGAATTTAGCCAGTGACTATAATGTTATTGTAGTCTGTTTACTTAAGAGAATTATCAATCATCAGTCATTTGTAAGTTTCTTAAAAGATTTTATTAAATGTTTTTATAGTATGATAATTTACCTAAACTATATATTATATACATTATGAACACTAATCTACTGGTATTATGTTGAATTAAGCCTCTTTGTTTCTTCATTTTGTTTTGTTTTTTAAAGATTTATTTATTTGACAGAGAGAGACAGCCAGAGAGGGAACACAAGCAGGGGGAGTGGAAGAGGGAGAAGCAGGCTCACTGAGCAGAGAGGCCAATGCAGGGCTCAATCCCAGGACTCTGGGATCATGACCTGAGCCAAAGGCAGACACTTAACAACTGAGCCCCCCAGCTGCCCCGAAATTAAGTCTCTTTGAGATATATCCTGGTGGGTCATTTTCTCTCTATGTTATGGTATTCCCTCTGCCACAACCTCCACCCCCCAACAAGTCTCATTGAGTTGGTAGGTGAGGAGGGATCTCCAGAACAACCAGACTTCTGGGTTAAGCTTTCAATAAAGGAAGAAAGCCATGGAAAGTAGAAATGGTCCAAAGGAACTATATAAACACTTAGTATGAGTTAGCTGGAAAGTTAACCCCATCTCCCAAAACATACCTACAACCTGACTTTTGTTTTTCACTCTCCTGTTATGCTGCCTGAAATTCTTCCAGTTAGAGATTTATTTGAGATTTTTAACTTTGTGTCTTAAAACATTTCTCTTGGGGCGCCTGGGTGGCTCAGTGGGTTAGGCCGCTGCCTTCGGCTCGGGTCATGATCTCAGGGTCCTGGGATCGAGCCCCACATCGGGCTCTCTGCTCGGCGGGGAGCCTGCTTCCTCCACTCTGCCTGCCTCTCTGCCTGCTTGTGATCTCTCTCTGTCAAATAAACAAATAAAATCTTTAAAAACAAAAACAAAAAAAAACATTTCTCTTAAGAGCATGTCCACTAATTTTCTCTCACCTCCACCTCCCCCAAAACCCACTGATATTCATGGTCATACACTGAAGAATGTGCCTCTGAAGAAGTCCAGCAGAGAAGATACAGCACACTGTGGAGCAAAACAAATTGGATACTAGCAGACTGAGGAGGGCACGAAGAACAGTTTTCACTTCAACCTCATCAGCCCTGGCCCTGTGACACAGCTCTCTGCCAAGAGAAACTTACAGCCTGCAGTTTCCCCAGGGAGGGCAGGGAGAAGGTGTGAGGGAACACATGGCTCCCCTAGCCCTGCAGGATGCTGTCGGAGAGAGCCTTTTCTAGTCCCACCCAGAATACTGAGATGTACTGCGCAGCCGAGGAGTGGGCTGCACCTGGCCTGACAGCACCCAGGGCTCTCAGAGAGCAGTAAAACCAACGTGGACTGTGGAAACCACAGCATAGCCTCCATTAGGAATCTGCCCATGAGCCACTAGAAGTGGCTTGCCTACAGACCCCACAGATGGTCCATGGCGCACACCACTCTCAGTGCCTCACCCATACGTCACCCCACCCCGTAGCCTGCCACCAGCGCATGAGGAGGGCAACATGAGTGAGCTTCTGGAATTGGCTAGTGGACATGTGCAGAAAGCAGTCCCCTTCTCCCCGACTGGGAGAGATCAGTCTGTGCTGATTCAGTCAGCATTGCCCTAGAGAGAGCAAACAAAAGGGAGATTCAGCACCCAGTGTGGCTTCACAGGATCAAGAGAAGACCTTAAAGTTTGTATGACACTGTCTCAGGGAGTAGGAAACAAATGGGCCAACCATGGAGACAATTTAAAGCCTGAACATGTCAGGATCTGAGCTATGTATTCACTGTAGACTGGCTAAAGCACTTTTTTTCTTTCACTACCTCAATTCTCACCTAAGTATGATAAAGTGTTCAAACCTGCAGGAACTGCATCCTCTCCCTGGCTTCCAGCTTGACTTAAGAAGAAATAAACTAATAATTTAGAAGCATGCTTCTTTCTGACTCCACGATCAGGCATGGAGGAAACGGACCAATCAAGAGTTGCCTTCTGCACAGGAGCTGGCAATATTATGAGGGAGAGAGAATCAAGGCCATTGATGCTGTGGGCTACAATACTAACCTCCTTTGTTCAGATGGCGCTTTTTTTTTTTTTTTTTAAGATTTTATTTATTTATTTGACAGAGATCACAAGTAGGCAGAGCAGCAGGCAGAGAGAGGGGAAGGGAAGCAGGCTCCCCGATGAGCAGAGAGCCTGATGCGGGGCTCGATCCCAGGACCCCGGGATCATGACCCGAGCCAAAGGCAGAGGCTTTAACCACTGAGCCACCCAGGCATCCCTGTTCAGATGTTTTTAAACTGAATTTAATCCAAAGACTTTCCCAGTAAGAAGAAGCCAGTTAGGGGCAGTTGGGTGGCTCAGTCGGTTAAGTGGCTGCCTTCGGCTCAGGTCATGATCCCAGGGTCCTGGGATTGAGCCCCACATCAGTCTCCCTGCTCAGCGGAGAGCCTGCTTTTCCCTCTGCCTTTGCTTGCTGCTCTGCTTACTTGTGCTATCTCTCTGTCAAATAAATAAAATCTTAAAAAAGAAAAAGACAGTTAGCAAATAACTAACAACCATTAACTCCACTAAAAGTAACTACTCTCACCGTACCAATTGCTGATTCTGTCCCTTGTTAGGAAGACTTCAGGAGGCCTTGAAAGGAGCCTACCATTGAGCAGGGGTGGGGGAATGAGGGAATTAAATATTGACTCAATTTGTTTCCATTAATTCTTCTACAACACTAGAGAACTTTTTTTTTTTTTTGCTTTCATTCATTTATTCATAAACATTTAATAAGTTTCTTCACACTCAGTTATATTTTCTTTTTTTTTATAAAAAAAATTATTTATTTATTAGAGAGAGAGAGCAAGGGCACAACAGGGATGAGGGGGAGAAGCAGACTCCCTGCTGAGCAGGTAGCCCATGCGGGGCTCAGTCCCAGGACCCTGAGATCATGACCTGAGCCAAAGGTAGATACTTAATGACTGAGCCACTCAGGCACCCCTAAATTAGATTTTTCAATAGTGAAATATTGTAGTACCTGTCATTATAGAGGTCACAGTCCAGTGGGACAGACACATGTAGACCAGCGCATGGTGTGAAAATTATTTTTACTGTTAATTAATTTGTTTGTTTGTTTATTTATTTATTTTAACGGATTTTTAACAAGGTCCATGTAATCTTTTGCTCTGGAGAACTAGAGAACTTTTTTAAAAAGAAGGTTGTTGTTAGTAATGTTTAATTCAGTCACACATGAACAAGGGACAAGGATGTTGGTAGCACATCATCTCTTCATTAGCCATTAGTCCAAATGTCTTTGTGCAATCTACTAATAATAGTAAAGTGGCTGATACATGCATATAAAAACTTTAACTTATATCTCAAAAAGAAAGATTTTCATTATAATAACAAAAGATCACAAGTCCAAGAATATATTGAATTATCTTTGAACAGAGTCTTATTGAGAGAGACATATAAGCAGAAGGAAGCAGTATGTTCTAAAATAATCAGATATACACTTTGTGGGTTTTTATTTTTCACAAATCAATTTATAAATTTAATTTATAAATCATAAAGCTTAAATGAATATGAGTAAGTAGCAGTAGCAAGAAAGAAAAGGCTACTACTTGATCATTGACATATTACCTACCATATTATTATCTTTTTTTTCTTTAAGATTTTATTTATTTATTTGTCAGAGAGAGAGAGGGAGAGCACAAGCAGCAGGAGTGGCAGGCAGAAGGAGAAGCAGGCTCCCCGCTTAGCAAGGATCCCAGGAGCTTGGGATCATGACCTGAGCCGAAGGTCACTTAACCAACTGAGCCACCCAGGTGTTATTTTAAGAAATGCTGCCACTAAGCTCTATTGCCTCTTCTGTGAGAGAAAAGCAGTTTTGGTAGGGCTAGAAGGGAGAGAATGGGTAAGGTTTAGGACAAAATGCACTTAAGGTACTGAGGAGCTCTATGTAACTGAAAGTCCCATGAGGGTCGTGGGTAGTGTTTTTTTTTAAAGATTTTATTTATTTATTTGTCAGAGACAGAGGGAGAGAGAGTGAGCGAGCACAGGCAGACAAAGAGGCAGGCAGAGGCAGAGGGAGAAGCAGGCTCCCTGCCGAGCAAGGAGCCCGATGTGGGACTCGATCCCAGGACCTTGGGATCATGACCTGAGCTGAAGGCAGCTGCTTAACCAACTGAGCCACCCAGGCATCCCGAAATTTTCTTAAAAATGCCTAGGAAAGGGACACTTGGGTGGCTCAGTGGGTAAAAGCCTCTGCCTTCAGCTCAGGTCATGATCTCAGGGTCCTGGGATCGAGCCCCACATCGGGCTCTCTGCTCAGTGGGGAGCCTGCTTCCTCCTCTCTCTCTGCCTGCCTCTCTGCCTACTTATGATCTCTGTCTGTCAAATAAATAAATAAAATCTTTAAAAAAAAAATGCCTAGGAAAACTAGAAGAAGCTTTCTACTTCTTCCTAGTGCTGCATACTTGTTTTCCTTAAATGTCCAAATTTAGGTTCCTGGTAAAGAAGCTCCTTTGTACAAGTGCAAACCAACCATGCCACAAAAACACAAATATACATAATGTGTTGTATGAGGTGGGAATGCTTTTGTTTTTAATTCCATGTCAAGGAGCTCCATTATGCCTGTGTGTGCATACATTTATGTGAGTTCATGGACACTAAGCAAAAGCTAGAGCCTCAATTTATCTTCCATATCTTGTCCTTTCTCTGATAAACCCATTCCTTAGCTTTCCCTCTCCACATCCCTCTCCAGATGGTCAATACCTCTCATAGAAAGGGAGCTGGTATTATTATTTGGATTTGTTGCTTGATTGTACATTTACCCAAAGACGATAGAGTTTTAGATCTGAAGCAGGCATTTTATGTCTAGATGCAAAGAAAAGGCTAAAATAATTCATATCCAGCCATCTACAAGTAAATGGACAATAGTTGGGGCGAAGAGGAGCCATGAAAGGTACATCAGAAACAATGAATGCAGAGTTCTTACCCAGGGCTTGATCCTCTACTTTCAGCTAACACTTATGGAAATAGTGATTCAGCAATGCAATGGGTCTTACTAGCCACTTACAGAAAGGACCCTGCCAAACCTTGACCTCTATTAGGAAGACCTCTCCCAGCGATTCAACCGACAGAGATGACCACATTTTTGGTATGCGGGACATTGGGTTAGGGTGTTTGTTTAAAAATTTATTTTTAGGTAATTGCTACACCTAGTGTGGGGCTCAAACTTAATAGCTCCGGGGGGTCAAGAGTCACATGCTCTGCCGACTAAGCCAGCCAGGTGCCCCTTGGAGTGTTTCTTTAATCTATCTCTCTATGTATCTATCTATCTATGATTTTATTTATTTGAGAGAAAACAAGCAGGGAGAGAATTAGAGGGAGAAGCAGGCTCCCCACTGAGCAGGGACTCTGATGTGGGCTCCATCACAGGATCATAACCTGAGCCAAAGGCAGATAGATGCTTAACTGAACCAACCAGGTGCCCCAGGGTGTTTGTTTTAATCAATCGTCTTTGAGATTTGGTAATGCATTCTTTTGTTTCCTCTGTTAATTTTTATCTCAAGGTTATGGGTTGTCTAATAGGTATTTGAATGCATCCTCTTCAGTAAGAGAAGTATTATAAAGTATTAGATCTAGTTGAAATTATTTTATTTATTTATTTATTTATTATTATTATTTTTTTAAGATTTTATTTATTTATTTGAAAGAGAGAAATCACAAGTAGATGGAGAGGCAGGCAGAGAGAGAGAGAGAGAGAGGGAAGCAGGCTCCCTGCCAAGCAGAAAGCCCGATGCGGGACTCGATCCCAGGACCCTAAGACCATGACCCGAGCCGAAGGCAGCAGCTTAACCCACTGAACCACCCGGGCGCCCCATTATTTATTTTTTTTTAAGAATACTTCACTGGAGTTGTTGAGCTATCTGGAACTTTTGATCCACCATTTATATCACCAATTTTGTGGGAAGGACATTTTAATTTCCACTTGCCCTTGAACTTTAGGAGACAACATACATAATTTGGAGAATGTATATTCATTTCAACAGACATGGTAAACTACCTTAATTTTTACTTAAGGAAGTTTTATTAACTCTGGATTTTGATAGAGGAAGAAAACAGGTTTTTTGGTTTTAAATACCAAATTGCTTTTTTTCCCTCCTAGGATGTTAATACTGATACCAAGCTATGTATAATTAATGAAATTTAGTTCCCTTTTATAATCTAAATGCTGCTATTAGTTTTCTTGGTATTGAACATACTCCAAAGTAGAGTTGTCATTGCTTAAGAGAAGAAGAGGAAAAAAAAAACTTACCCCAAGTCAGTTTTCAGTTATCTGATCATCTAGCTTGTGATCTTTCCTTCCTTTTCTTTATATTTTTAGCCATTTTATATTCCCTCCTTCCCTCAGGTGGGGCCAGGAAAGGAACCGTGCAAAGTGAGTTCAAACCACTGCTAACATTTGACCAACAAGGGAAGACTTGTTTTTTTTTAAAGATTTTTATTCATTTATTTGAGAGAGAGAGAGAGAATGAGCAGATGGGAGCGGGAGAGGGAGAACAAGGCTCCTCACTGAGCAAGGAGCCCTATGTGGGACCTAACTCCAGGACCCTGGGATTATAACCTGAGGTGACCCACTGAGCCACCCAGGCACTCAGGAAAGCTTGTTTTTTTAATTGAATTTCAGTTGTTGGTTGCGTTGTCTATCATAAAATTAAGAGCCTGCAAATATACAGGGTCTTCATTATGTCCTTAGAGCACTTTTAACAGATCATCAACATGGTCACAATATCTCAGAACTGCATTAAAGGTGGGTATATACTAGCATATATGAAATTGAGTAGAATATTCTTCACATCCCTTGAAATAAACTACTATGAACAAGAAGGTAAAATGAGCTAGCTGGCTTGAGGTTTACGTTAGCTGTGACAAGAAAGTCAACTTACTTTTATTTATTTTTAAAGGTTTTATTTACGTATTGGAGGGAGGGAGAAAAGCAAAGTCCCTGCCAAGCAGAGAGCCCATCACCCCGACCCTGGGATCATGACCTGAGCCAAAAGCTGACTGAGTGGCTTGATGGACAGAGCCCCCCAGGGATCCCAGTCAACTTGCTTTTTAATGTATATTGTTTTTCTCTCAAACTGACAACTTGAGTTATTCAAGTTTAAAACAGCGAAGCTATCACTGTGTGTTTCCTGTGTCCCCCAGAGTGGCCCATGTTAGGAATTTTAACTGCCTTCGTTAGAATGCAACCATTTGCATTTTTCCATTTCAGAGTCCTTTGGGGAAAAGTTGTAAAGTAAGGGATAAAAAAGGTAGGCTTTTTTTTTTTTCCTTTTAAAGATAACTAACATGCATTTTATTTTATTTATTTATTTATTTATTTATTTATTTTTAAGATTTGATTTATTTATTTGACAGACAGAGATCACAAGCAGGCAGAGAGGCAGGCAGAGAGAGAGAGGAGGAAGCAGGCTCCCTGCCAAGCAGAGAGCCCGATGCGGGACCCGATCCCAGGACCCTGAGATCATGACCTGAGCCAAAGGCAGCGGCTTAACCCACTGAGCCACCCAGGTGCCCCCAACATGCATTTTAAATCTGTTCTTGTTCTGCTTCTTCCTTTAAACAACTTTCTGTCCTCCCTCCCCCAACCCAGTTCACCCCCATCTGTGCCCTTCACACAAAATCTGGGCATCAGAAAATAGGTTCCAAACACAGGGAGAAAGGTCCAACTGCATCTTCCTGCTGAGCAGGGCTGGGGCCAGTATGAAAGAAGGCAGATAATGGGAAAATAGCAAAACTTCTAGAACTTAGCAGTCAGGGCTTTTGCCATGCAAAGATCAGAGCCCCCTAACTTTACTTTCCTGGATTTGGTTTGATTCTTCAAATTCAAAACTGGGTTTTTTGAGGGCTTAGCAAGAAGCAGAGTGGCAGAAGTTGGCACTGTGAGGCAAGCCCTTCCATTCAGCCGGAGCCCAGGGCTTCAGAGGACCGCCTCTGGATGCTGGAGCAGGGAAAGGGACTTGGAACAGGAGTTAGGTTAGGACTGAGAAAAAGTTGCGGCTGTATTCAGGTCTTTCCCTCTCGAAGCACTGCAAGTGAGTTCAGTGGTTCCTGGAAGTAAAGTACAAGGTATTTCATTAGTGTGTTTGATAGAGACTTGGAAGACTCACATTTGCCAATGTGAGAAGCTTATTACCTCAAGCCCTTAGCTAGTTCCCCAGAGTCACCTGACAAAGCAAATGGCAAGGTGACCCAACAGATTAGAGACATCACTTTAGATGACAACCTGTGACAGCACCTGTGGTTCAGCCTCTCACAGGCAGCTCTGGGGTTTGGGGCACTTGAGAAGAACATGAGAATTCATTGCTGTCCCCACTAGGCTGCGTTTCTTTTCATTTGACTTGTCACTTAAATCTAGTCCAGGTCACAAATGGTTTGAGGTTTACTCCCAGCACATTCCTCTGTATAGGGAGACCTTGGGGAAGGATTAGATGAAATCTTGAAAAATCAGAAAACACAGCCAAAAGGCATGGTTGCTCAGCAAACGCCGAATTGTGACTGTGGAAAACAAGGGAGGGCAGGACAGCAGGCATTGTGCTGGGGGGGGTAGGGGGAGTGGTGGCGGTAAAAGAAGCTGACATCCTCTGCGGCTGCTGTCTGAGAGCTCAGCTGAGATTTAAAAGGACAAGGATCCAATTAAGGACATCAAAAACCCATGGTCATCACCAATTAGTGGTCTGGTTCTCTAAGAGTAGTGTTAGAGTTGTTAGTTCCCAGCATTTTTCCAGAAATACAAAGGAAACAAATGAGGTTTTGTTTTGTGGTGATCGTAGAATGACAGAGTATGACTTTTAAAGTGCCCAATAAGGCAAGCTGGTATGATAGTAGCTGACAGAATTATTAGGTTATTTCCATGCTTAGAATATAAGAGAAGTAGAGCCATCATGGTTGAGAAGCAGGGTTCCAGAGAATAATCCTCCTACCGTCAAGGTGGGTGAGATGTGGTACGGGAAGTACCTGGCCAATTGAAATGACCCGGAGTCTCAATCTCAGGCAAGGGCAAATAGTTTTAGAAAACATTTTCATATGTTCATTTTATTTGTTATTGAAAATACCCTGTAAAGATGTATAGTGCAGTTGGTATTACATATAATTTCCAGTTGAGTAAACTGGCCCAGAGAGATTGAGTTCCATGTTTGAAGTTACACAGCTGAAAGAAGTAAATCTGTCCTAGATGCCCTGTCTTCTCATCTTTAGTCTAGTGGATTCTCAACAAGACATCTAAGACTCTCAGAGTATTCTTGTGAATCAAATGGAGAAATGTGCTGTAACTAGAATGCTTAGGCTGCTTCCTAGCAATTTGAAGAACGTTGATGAATGATAAATAAATCTGTGGCATCTGCAAAGAAAATCTTTATTGGCAAGCCACAGGGCTCTGTCCTTGGCCTTTGTCTCCTAAGCAATTTTATCTTCCACTTGAGTGAAGACAAAGATGATACACTTATTAAATCTGTGGATGCCATAAAGCAATGAGAATATTAGATGACATAAAAGTAAAGTATCTTGGGATATAAAATATCTTGGCAGGATGAGGGTGGGGAAGGTGGACTGGAGCCAAAAGGAGAGATTTAGTTAGATAAATGAGAAATTCGGTATTTAGAGGGGGAAATATAAACATAGTTGGAGTAGGGGCTCCTGGCTGGTTCAGTAGTAAAGCACGTGACTTTTGGTCTTGGGGTTGTGAGCTCAAGCCCCATGCTGGGGGGTAGAGATTACTTAAACTAACAAACATAGGATAAGGAAGACATGGTTCCACAGTTGGGAAATGACCCAGGGGACAAACCTATTATTGGTCATCAATGTGAGCAGACTTCCAGAAAGGTCCACAGACATAGAAGTGGCACTGACAGAACATTCACATTGATTGAAATAGTATACATGAGATAGACAAGGAAGTCTGAAAATGGCACTGCCTGATAGGAAAATTAGCAACAATGTAGAGGTAGCAGAGACTCAGTGTCTCAAATTTGCCCAAACCACAACTACAGTATTGCTTCCAGTTCTGGGCACCACCCTTGGAGGAACCACCCTTGGAGGAACCTGAGCTACCTGGAAAGTGTTTAGAAGATGACAATGAGCGTGATGACAATCTCCAAACCTCACCAGTGGTGGAAATAGTTTCCCAGAGGAAGAAAAGCATTCACTGAACAGAACTCATATTTTATCAGCTTAATTGAAACATAATTTATGTATAATAAAGTACATCCATTTAGGGGCACCGTGTGGTGCAGGGGAGTGAGTGTCTGACTTGGTTTTGGCTCAGGTCATAATCTCAGGGTTTTGAGATTGAGCCCCGTGTTGGGCTCCACACTTGCTGCAGAGTCTGCTTGAGATTCTCTCTCACCTTCTCCCTCTGTTCCTCCCTACTCCCTCTACCCCATTCCCTCTCTCTCTTTAAAATAAACTAATTAATCTTTTTTCTTTTTCTTAAAGTACCTCTATTTAAAATATGTGGTTTGGTGAGTTTTGACATTTGTATATACCCATGAAAGCACTAGCACATTAAAGATGGGAACATTTTCATTACTCCCCAAAGGTTCTTCATACTTCTTTGTAGTTCATTATCTCTTTACCCCAAGTCTGGGCAACCACTGATCTCCTTTCTGTCACTACAGGTTAATGAAGATTTTCTGGAATTTTATATAGTAAATAGAATAGAAAAGGACATCTCTTGTGACTGGCTTCTCTAACTCAGCATGAAGATTTTGAGGTTCATACATCTTGCTTATCTATCAAGAGTTCATTGCTGAGTAGTATTCCCTTGTATGGATGTACCACATGTTTTGCTTCTGTTTGTGGACATGTGGGTTGTTTCCAGTTTTTGGCTATTATGAACATTCCAAGTTACAAGTTTCTGTGGACAAATGTTTTCATCACTTTTGGGTAGCTGCCAGGAGTGGAATGGCTGGTTATATTGAACATACAGTTCCATTAGGAACCGAATGAACAAGAGAGAGGTTCCCAGATGCCATGGAGCTCATATTCTAGTTAAGGGAAGGAGCCAGTAGAACATGTAAACAGATAGGATAAGTTTAGAAAGTGATTAATAATAAAAGGACAATAAAACAGAGTAGGTGAAGAGTGACCCAGAAGGATCTCTCTTAACTAGAATGACAAGAAAAGATCTCTCTGTAAAGGTGACACAGGAGTTGAACTGAGTCCTGAATGTTGGGGAGAAAGCAATGTGTGAAGATTTGGGGGAGTGCATTTCAGGAACTGGGACCTGCCAGCCCAAAGTCTTTGGGAAATGTAAGATGGATGAATTAAGGGTGTAATAGTTGTCTCCAGATACCTGGCAAATAATCAGGAAGAAAAGAGATTACATTTATTCTCTGAAATGTCAGTCATAAATATAACCAATGAGTGAACGTTAGATGGAAAAAAGTTTTGGTTTTGTCTAACCTTTTAATAGCGGGACATTGAGGGATTGGAAAATGATCAACTTCTAAGTTCTTTTTGGTTGTTGTTGAGGTTTTTTTTTTTTTTTCTTTTAACTTTCTTTATAAACACATTTCCTACGAATGTGAATAACAACTACAACGAGATGGAACTGAAACCGAACTTGTGACTTTGGTCTCTCAAAGCAAATTATTGAGGAAATACAAATCCAGATTATAAACAAACTGTAGTAATTTGCACTAATTTGTAAGGCAATTGATTTCTTTTTCTATTAAGTCTGGGT
>NW_028134825.1:0-94620 GCF_964662115.1 Mustela nivalis | reverse complement strand
GAAGGAAAATGATTTCACCTGATCAGACGAGGAAGTGGTTGAAGCCTAAATTAATGTGCTATAAAAAGAGTAAAGACCTAGGAAATATATTGGGGAAAAATCCCTAGAAAAGCAGCAATAATAACTGGCTGGACTTTATTGATCCAGATCCTGCGGTAGGCAAAGAAGAGCTGGTTTGAGCCAGAGGATGATCTCCGTTTGTCTTCATGATTTGGCATTTCCTGCAAGCCAGGCATGGGGCTCTGCACTAGAGCTGCAAATGCTGGGGGACCATCACTGTCCCTTTTCTCTTCTCAGGCAGACAACAGGCATGTCCATGGTGTAGTGTGACAGGTTTTACCACAGGGAGATGAAAGACTGCCAAGGGTAGGTTGGATCTGGGAAAAGCCATTAGGAGCAGATTTTCAGGGGAGGTAATAGACAAGGGCAAAGCGAAGAATGAGGATGAGTGTGTCAAGTTTCAAAGTGCCAGGAGGCAGCACAGTGCATTCGGAAACTACAGCAAGTTTATGACAACTGACAGCTGATCTGACAGCATCACATGGGGATGGAGGCTGAGCCTCGGGGTTAACACTGGGGGTGAGATGGTTTGTATACTATGCCGAGTAGGTGACTACTACACTGTGGGGGCACAGGGAGCTACCGGAGGATTTCAAATATCAGAATCGTAACTATAATAGAGTATTTAATTGCATCCTAGCTTTCATCAAGTGTAAGATGCACTCTAGTTTATGTTCGACTTAAAAGAGAAATGCTGTCAGTTAAAGTAGGATATGTCATCATGTGCAAGGTGAGTGCCACCTTAAGAGATATTAGAATGGGGGGAGGAGGACAAATCTTAGAACAAGTAAATTGTGGTACTAGAATAATTAAGAAAGGTCGAACACTTGGATCAACTAAAAAAGTGATTATTGCTTACCATGTGCCCCAAATTATATTAAGTCTTAGAACAAGAGACATTCTCATCTTGATGCCCCGCAGCTGTTCGACCCAAGGTACAGAGGGCAGTAGCCAACGACCAGCAGGCCCCAAGTGCCATGTGCAGACTCTAAGAGCAACTGCCTTTGAGAGAGGAAACGCTTGAGAGTGGGCGTTCTGAGTTAGAGCATTATTAGCTGGGAAAGTAGGAAAATTGACACAGAATCAGAATTGATGCCCCTACGTGACAGAGTTGGTGAAACTTCCCTTCTCAGAGATCTTGAGGCTCCTCAGAAATGTATTCTTCATTTTGGACGGAACATTCAGGATAAATATGATCTGTTCGAGTTCCTGGTTCTCTCATCAGGACTGTTTCTTTGGCTTCACTGGCACAAGAAAAGGGTTTTGATAGTTCATGGTAAATCCTGATAACAGTAAAAGCACGGTATCTATGAAATCTAACCACTCAGAAGAGAACAACAGATAAAAGGCCAGGCCGACCTGACCCTGCAGGATAGGTAAGGTTGGTCCGGTAACAGGGGTATAGGGGAAGTGCCCATCCTCTGCTAGAAGAGCTAGAGAAGACCCCTTCCGGAGAGACCACCAGGAGAGGAGAGTAGTAGGTGCTGATGATGAAGAATATTTTAATCAGCAGAGAAGATCAAAATGACAAAGTTTCAGGATCAGAGTAAACATATGGGATTTAAAAATAAAAAATAAAAAAAAAAGATTTTTTGAAAGGACTTTTTTTTTAAAGGACTTTAAACAAAAGTCCTTTTTAAGAGACAGTTGGCTGTTTAAACCAAAAGTACAACTCACTGAGAGAATCGCCGCATTATTTATTGGGGTAGAAAGGACCTGGAATGTAGAAAGACCCATTCTGCAGAGGAAAAAATAGAATCACTAACAGGCCTCATGCCTTGCACAGCCAGTGGCTAGAATCCCTGCCTCATGAGACCCTGTGCTAGAAGGCCGCTAGAACCATCTCAACTATGTTCGTCTTTCTTGGAAGCCAACAGTTAAGAGCACAGTAACAATCTGTCACGTTATGTTATAATGATTTTCGATATCTTTAAAAGCCTTGTCTAGTTCCTTTTTGAGTAACCCTCACCCCACCTTTAGAGAAATTTATGTGTGGTTCACTTCTTTGAAATACCTCATTGCTGTTCCACATTTAAGACACAATGAAGAAAAAAAATTGACAATGAGTTCCAGAGTTTAAAAGTCACTTGCCATTCAATCCAAATTGTGAGTTTGATCGGTTAGCGAACACTTCATAATGCACCCCCGGTAATTTTACAGAGATTATTTTTTTCTTACCTATTCTTGATTATTCTGTCTTGCAATGCAGAGAAAGCTAACTAATTTAAAATAAACTTCCGTTAATTTTGATTGTTATAAACTTAAAATTGATTAATTTCCATATACAGAGTTTAAAATGTTCACAATTTACATTAAATATATATTCTGTGTATACCTTGGAAAAATTATACTGAAAATTGAAATTTAAATGATGTTGTATATAGCTGCAAGAAGCCGCCTGTCCCATTTCATCTTACTATATAAGTTGTGTCAGGTAATTTATAAAATCCCTACTGCATAACAAATCGATTTTTTGTTGGAATGGGTAGTAATGTTTGTTCTTATTTCTAAATAAGAGTTGGTCTATGAGTGCATCTACAACTTATTTTTCCTAAGTGGCTTCATGGTCTTGAACTGAGAAAGCTCAGAACATTAAATATCAAAATAATATAATTTGACATAATTAGACATCAAGGAAATGCAATTTAAATGACACTGAGATATCACTACACACTTATCAGAATGGCTAAAATAAAATATAATGACAAGACCAAAAGAAAAAAATATACCATTTGATGATACACAATGGCAAGTTGTACCATAACTTAACCATCTCAGACTAGTGTAGTGTTAAATTTGTTTTTCTCAGCAATATTTTGGGTCACTTACCACTTTTCAAGGATTTAAAGTACTATCATTTTACTTAAAACTGTGAAATTTGGTCAGTGTTAAATTTCAATTTATGTTAAAACATTCTGTAAACTGTGTTAAACTTTGACATTTCTTCCCTCTGTTCAGTGAATAACACTATATCATATTTTGAAAAATACACTAATTTTCATTTTGAAAAATATCCCTTTTTCCTCTTATGGTAATTATTGATATGAATTAATAGTAGAATTTGATATGGTTCCATATGACCATAAATACTTTATTGTATTTTATCAAATTTAATAATGAATATAATGTATTTCTTTGGACAATTTTTAAAGACCAGTCTACTCTTAAAAAAAACTATAAAGTACTCATGAAAGAAATTGAGGAAGACACAAAGAAATGGAAAAATGTTCCATGCTCCTGGATTGGAAGAATAAATATTGTGAAAATGTCTATGCTACCTAAAGCAATCTACACATTTAATGCAATTCCTATCAAAGTACCATCCATCTTTTTCAAAGAAATGGAACAAATAATCCTAAAATTTATATGGAACCAGAAAAGACCTCGAATAGCCAAAGGGATATTGAAAAAGAAAGCCAACGTTGGTGGCATCACAATTCCGGACTTCAAGCTCTATTACAAAGCTGTCATCATCAAGATAGCATGGTACTGGCACAAAAACAGACACATAGATCAATGGAACAGAATAGAGAGCCCAGAAATAGACCCTCAAATCTATGGTCAACTCATCTTCGACAAAGCAAGAAAGAATGTCCAATGGAAAAAAGACAGCCTCTTCAATAAATGGTGCTGGGAAAATTGGACAGCCACATGCAGAAAAATGAAATTGGACCATTTCCTTACACCACACACAAAAATAGACTCAAAATGGATGAAGGACCTCAATGTGCGAAAGGAATCCATCAAAATCCTTGAGAACACAGGCAGCAACCTCTTCGACCTCTGCCGCAGCAACATCTTCCTAGGAACAACGCAAAAGGCAAGGGAAGCAAGGGAAAAAATGAACTACTGGGATTTCATCAAGATCAAAAGCTTTTGCACAGCAAAGGAAACAGTTAACAAAATCAAAAGACAACTGACAGAATGGGAGAAGATATTTGCAAACGACATATCAGATAAAGGACTAGTGTCCAGAATCTATAAAGAACTTAGCAAACTCAACGCCCAAAGAACAAATAATCCAATCAAGAAATGGGCAGAGGACATGAACAGACATTTCTGCAAAGAAGACATCCAGATGGCCAACAGACACATGAAAAAGTGCTCCACATCACTCGGCATCAGGGAAATACAAATCAAAACCACAATGAGATATCACCTCACGCCAGTCAGAATGGCTAAAATCAACAAGTCAGGAAATGACAGATGCTGGCGAGGATGTGGAGAAAGGGGAACCCTTCTACACTGTTGGTGGGAATGCAAGCTGGTGCAGCCACTCTGGAAAACAGCGTGGAGGTTCCTCAGAATGTTGAAAATAGAACTGCCCTATGACCCAGCAATTGCACTATTGGGTATTTACCCTAAAGATACAAATGTAGTGATCCAAAGGGGCACATGCACCCGAATGTTTATAACAGCAATGTCCACAATAGCCAAACTATGGAAAGAACCTAGATGTCCATCCACAGATGAATGGATCAAGAAGATGTGGTATATATACACAATGGAATACTATGCAGCCATCAAAAGAAATGAAATCTTGCCATTTGCAACAACATGGATGGAACTAGAGCGTATCATGCTTAGCGAAATAAGTCAAGCAGAGAAAGACAACTATCATATGATCTCCCTGATATGAGGAAGTGGTGATGCAACATGGAGGCTTAAGTGGGTAGAAGAAGAATAAATGAAACAAGATGGGATTGGGAGGGAGACTAACCATAAGTGACTCTTAATCTCACAAAACAAACTGAGGGTTGCTGGGGGGAGGGGGTTTGGGAGAAGGGGGTGGGATTATGGACATTGGGGAGGGTATGTGCTTTGGTGAGTGCTGTGAAGTGTGTAAACCTGGTGATTCACAGACCTGTACCCCTGGGGATAAAAATATATGTTTATAAAAAATAAAAAGTTAAAAAAAAAAAATGGAGACGCACTTCTTCAGTTCACACAAATTTCATTTTATTATATATAACCTCAGATAAATTTCAACAAATCATAATTTATTAAAATTATGTCTACTTAAAAATCTCATAGAAGAGTAAAACCATCAAAAATAAAAATAAACACACACAACACACACACATCACCCATGTATTGGCAAATCACAATTGCTGTAAGAATACATTAGACATTCCACAGTTAAGGGCTTAAAATTTCCATCAGTGACAAAAAGATTTGTATCCAAATGGACTGATTTTCCAGAATCCAAGAAAAAGTCTCCTAGGGTTTATTTAAAGATAAATATTTGAACAAATACTTCTTAAATTTAAGAAATTCAGAACATACGATTAAAGAATATTTGCAGTGCAGACTATATTCAATCCGTCCTTCAAAATGTGCCTTTGAGTACATAATTCTGTTTTCTCTATCTAAATTGAGCTGTCCTCCAAGGAAGTTTTCTAAAATGTGTGTCTCTGTGTGATAAATGTTCTAAGACCTAACATGCTTCATTGTATTTTTACTGTGCTCTCAAATTTAATCAATAATTTGGCTTGATGTATAATATCTAGTTTCAAATATCTTTTCCATCTATACAAACACCCAGCAGTCTCCTTTATATGCTACTACTATTGAGAATTCTGCTGTCAGTATTATTCTTGTACATTTTAGGTGATCTGTTCTTCTCTTGGGCATCATTTATGCTCTTCTCTGTTTTTGATATTCTTAAAACTCACCATAATATATATGAGTGTTTTTTTTTAAAGATTTTATTTATTTATTTGACAGAAAGAAATCACAAGTAGTTGGAGAGGCAGGCAGAGAAAGAGAGAGGAGGAAGCAGGCTCCCCACCAAGCAAAGAGCCCCGTGTGGAACTGGATCCCAGGACCCTGAGATCATGACCTGAGCCGAAGGCAACGGCTTAACCCACTGAGCCACCCAGGCGCCCTATATGAGTGGTTTTTGGTGTGTGTGGTTTTTGTTTTGTTTTGTTTCTGATGTCTCATGTTTGGCATCATTTTAAGTCTGGTATCTTTTATCTTTCTTTAATTCTCCAAAATTTATCTCAGTACTTATTTAAATATTTTCTTTATTTTTTTTCTCTTCTGCTGCATTTGGGCAGAAGTCATTAATTTGTTTGTTTGTTTGTTTTTCCCAACTCACTTATTCATTTTACAGCTATATTCATCTTAGTCTCCATTTATTGTATTTTTTATTTCAACAATTTTCACTTAATTCATATTCACAGTATAGTATCTTTCTTTTCTTTGTATATGTATATCATTATTTTATCATATACTTTTAAGCTATTTTTTAAAATATTTTATTTATATATTTGACAGTGAGAAATCACAAGTAGGCAGAGAGGCGGGCAGAGAGAGAGGAAGGGAAGCAGGCTACCTGCTGAGCAGAAAGCCTGATGTGGGGCTTGATCCCAGGACCCTGAGATCATGACTTGAAATGAAGGCAGCGGCTTAACCCACTGAGCCACCCAGGTGCCCCTCTTAAGCTATTTTTTAAAAGTACATTCTTTTTTTTTTAAGATTTTATTTATTTATTTATTTGACAGAGAAAGATCACAAGTAGACGGAGGGCAAGCAGAGAGAGAGAGAGAGAGAGAGAGAGGCAGACTCCCTGCTAAGCAAAGAGCCTGATGCAGGATTTGATCCCAGGACCCTGAGATTATGACCTGAGCTGAAGGCAGTGGCTTAATCCACTGAGCTAACTAGGTGCCCCTACGCTATTTTTTAAATTCCTGTTCCAATAACACTTGGATTGCCATATAAAGTTAACCACATCATCTTTTTTAGGTAGGTAATTGTACTTTTTATGTGCATAGTTATTTTGGTCCATGAGTTCAGCTCCTCTTACGATCATCAAATCTCTGTAAGGTCTGGGTATGCTAAGATTTTCTAAGCAACAATAAAATACATTGAAACCTGGTAGCTTAATTGTAATAATGTTTTCTTTCTCAATCATTCACAATAGCATTACATTCTGAGTAGCTTCTTTTTTTTTTTGTGCAGCTATAGTGTTTGGAAAACCTTGAATTGTGATATCACTGTGATAATGTGAATTAGTCAGGGTTTTTCAGAGAATCGGGAAGAGAAAAAAAAATGAAGATATTCTCCAGGGCCAACTCTAGAAGTGACTATTAAAACATCTGTCCAAATTCAATTGAACAAAACTCAGAAATGGCATCTCCAGTGAAATACAAAGAAGATTATATATAGTTCTGGGCACACACATCTCATTTGACCCAATGATGTACATCAATGAAAGACTGAAGGCCAATCACCACTCCATGGGAGAATTTAAAAATAAATTTACTAATGAGGCCAAGAATTCAGAATCACAAATACTTCAGATCTAATAATAACTGCCTTCACTTGATGTTATTCTATAAGATAAATCCTACGATCAAGTTTTAATTTTAAATTCTTACAATTTTAAATTCTTAAATCCTTATGAAGAAGCATCATTTGGAGGGAGCAGTTTTCATAATTTAGCATCCATCAGCCTTTTTTTAAGATTTTATTTATTTATTGGACAGAGAGTGAGAGAGAGAGAGATTACAAGTAAGCAGAGAGGCAGTCAAGCAGGGAGGGAAGCAGGCTTCCTTTTGAGCAGAGCCCGATGTGGGGCTGGATCCCAGGAACCAGAGACCATGACATGAGATGAAGGCAGAGTCTTAACCCACCACCCAGGTGATGAGAGAGCCCCTCAGGTGCCCCTCATCCATCAGCCTTAATTGCTTGGAGGAAAATGTGTGGATGAATAATGCCTTAGGGAGCTAATCTCTCTAAAGAATTTTCAAGTCTTTACCCCTTCAAGGATTTTGCACAGTTCTGATAGCCTCTAGACATCCAGCTGATTTCTACAGTGACAGGCCTGTTAAAAACTGTCCTCAAACCAGGAATAGAGCTTGAAACATACCAGTCAAGAGCAACTTTGAGTCTTTTAAGGAATTTATCATCATTTCTTCGTTTTTGGTTCATATCCGAAATAGTTCTACATTACACTTGCATAATTTCTCCAGAGCTGACTTTGAGGAAGGCATTCAGTTCCAGCTAGTTCCGTATTTTTGCAAGAACTATAATTCTATATAAAAAAAGAACATATTTTAGAGCGCCTGGGTGGCTCAGTGGGTTAAAATCTCTGCCTTCGGCTCAGGTTATGATACCAGGTACCTGGGATTGAGTCCCACAGTGGGCTCTCTTCTCAGCAGGGAGCCTGCTTCCATTCCTCTCTCTCTGCCTGCCTCTCTGCCTTCCTGTGATCTCTGTCAAGGAAATAAATAAAATTTTTTAAAAAACATATTTTATACCAGTTATTCATGTTTATTAACTAAGTTATCACATTACAAATAATACAAACAGTTGCTCTTTATTAATACCTTCAACCAAGATCAAAAAAATATGTCATATTATCTCAAAAATTTTATATTATCTGATAGGTCAGATATATATAAAATTACATTTAAAGTTTTAAAATATCAGCAAATATTTTCATTTAAATGCAAACTTCAAAGAAAATCTACTTTTCCGAACACGACTTTTTATCCTATTTTTTTTAATTTTGTCGACAATAGATAAAATGTTTAGCGAGCCTATAAATGTTAGATCGAAAAAATGATTAATAGATGTAGGTTCAAAATATTATGTTCCATTAAAAATGATTTAGACTTTGATGAACATCTGTTTGGTAATATGTTGTATCCAGATACAGTAAATTAATGACATGTATAAAATTATAGGGAAATGACACCTTCCGTTCCATTATGAGTAGAGCTTTTAAAATGCTATTTGTCACATCTTGTCATCTTCTTATTATGTAGCATTTAAAAAATGTATACTCTTCACTTTGAAGTCTTTTAGAAATCTAAAATATGACATTCTATTGATTGTGTATCCATATTCCTTTATTGACAGTTTGAACAAATCCACATGCTTTGATTCAAAGGTAATAAATTCCTCTTATTTGGAAAAATGATGTTTATTTTTGTTCTCTCACACTTAGCAGGTGGTTTCATTTTAGCACACTTCAGAGTTATAATTTCATGCCTATTAAAAACATTTATTATGATCTACATAGATGAATGAAATTTTATTTTATTAAATTCTTTGCCAAAAAATCTGTTATTTTTAAAAATGTTTTTCCTTTGAAGGGTTATTTTAGAGCGTTCAGAGAGGATCTAGGAGTGTGGTATTATGCAATTTTTAAGTAGGTATGAAATGGTTATTTATATGATTGTTTCTTTAAGGCTTATGTATATTGTCCATTATATGCTATAAAATATTTTGAAAGTAAATTTAAAATATGTTTTACATAGTTTATTTTTTGGAAAAAATATTGAAATGACTTATGAAATTCAGTATACTCTCAACATTAATTTTTTCTGAAATTTACCAATAGTCTACTGAACCTATTATATGGCAGATATTACTTCAGACTACACTGGTAAATGAAATACTTGGCTTTGTAGAACTTTTCTTTTAAAGGGTGAGACAATTAAATGCTATAAACCTTAATAAAAGTTGCATAGTGTATTCAAAAATGATGATTACAATGGGGAAAAATAAAAATTAGATCAGGGTGAGAAAAATCAAGGTTGCTAGGCAGGGGATGGGGAGTTAAGAATTTTAATAGGAAGATCAGGGTAGTTACAATGAAGCTGACAACTGAACAAACGAATGGAAAGGTGATGAATTTGCCCAGAACTATCAGCAATAAGGTCACTCCAGACAAAGGAATTGGCTATCTTGAAGGCCATAAGGTTGGATCATGCCTGGCATATCTGAGGAATAGCAAGGAGGCCACTGTGAGGGACTGAAGAGTAGCAGGGAAAGAGGTCACAGAGGTCACATGAGTGGCTAGATCATGTAAAAGCTTAGAAGTCATTGTAAAACTCTGGCTTTTATATTTGGAAATTTACTGTGTGATAGAATTTCTGCTAATAACTAAGAGTTCAAATGTCCATAAAATTTCAAGGATTCTTATTCTAGTAAGACAGAATAAAGAAAAAGAGTTCGTATTTCGCATGGTGTAACAAATGCTCGGAGATCCAAGTGTAGGAAGCTATGGGAGCACAGAAGAAGGCACTAAAATCACACCAATATATTTGATGACTGTGACTATATATAAAATGGTATTTTATAGATTTTTTTATAGTCATGGAATCACACAGTATATACTATTCATTGCCTGGCTTTTCTTTTCTCAGCATCATTACTTTGAGAATCTCCAATTGTAAATAGTTCATTTTGATGTTGAATAGTAATCTCTTAAATGAATAGATCATAATTTGTCTTTGCTCTATTGATGGGCATTGATGAACATTTCCACTGTTTTCAATTCTTAAAATAAAGCTGCTACGAAATTCATATACAAGTCCTTGTACGAACATAGCTTTTGTTTCTCTTGGTTAAATGCCTAGAAGTAAAATGGCTATTTGTGTAACTGCAACATATATTGCATTTAAAAAATGTTCGAACTATTTTCCAAAGTGATGGTATCATGATATATGCCAACAAAAGTTTAGATTTTTTGTTGCTTCTCAATCTAGCTCAGACGAAGTACAATTAGCCTTTATAATTTTAGCCATTTTAATAGATATGTAAGCATGTCTCAATATGATTTTAATTTGTATTTCTTTAATGTCTAAATGTTGAGAAATTTGTCATGTGCTTATAAGCCATCCATATCCTTTTGGTGACATATCTCCTTCACTTCCTGGGTCTTTGTGCAAATAACATCTCATAAATGAGATATAACCACGCAACACAAAATAAAATTAACTTTCATCCCAGCATTCTCCAATGGCTTTTACCTTTCTTGTATTTCTTTGTAACACTTATCACCATAAACCATCAATGATTATTCTATTACTGGTTTATTTCCTTATTGGAGACAGAGAGAGAGAGAATTGGGAGGGGCGCAGAGGAAGAAGAAAACACCCCACTGCCTAGACAGCCTGCTGGGGAGTTACATCCCAGGACCCTGAGATCATGAACCAAGCCAAAGGCAGTCACTCGATGGACTGAGCCACCGAGGTGCCCCTCTATTATTGGTTTATTTCACTATTATATTTCAAAAGAATGCAAGCTCTTTGTGTTCAGGTATTTTATATGTTTTATTAATTGAAGTAGTCTCAGAAAGGTAGCTGGCAGATTGTAAGGGATCATTAAACTGTACTTTGTTGTTATTATTTGGCTCCTTTACGAGCTTCACCTCTTACGCTAGAAGTCTATCCTTCAGATGTAAGCAATAAGAATAGAGCCCTGCTGCCTGTTCAAATGAGTAAAAAGCCTGTATTAAGTGGATATTTTAAAAGCTAAATGAATGGCTTAATAGTTGTATATAGGGGGAAAGGGAACATATTTTCCACGGTTTAGAAGTGGAGTTCTCTTATAGAGTTCTTGTACAAGCCTACACTATTGAACAATAACGGGCAGTTGTACATTACAATTATACAAAAACGTTGGTAATTTATATCCTTTTTTTGTAATTCATGACTGGATCATTTAATTCCTTAGGAGCATTATAGCATTTCAACTTTTCATGTTCAATAAACTTATTGGGGTTGCTACCTTTTTATTCAAATGGAGAAATAGTCATGATTTCATCTAAAGAAAGTGTTATTTATTGTGTTGTTTTCCAGGAATGAGTCGCACATGCTAGTTTAAAAGTTTTGTTAAATTCCCAAGTGTGTCACCGATAAAAGCCTTTTGTAGATTAGTAACTTGATCAAAACAGAAAAGTTAAGTAACACTCAATTGTTATACTATCTTTGTTTCCATCTTTCATTGTAATAACACTCATCTTAACTCTATTTAAGACAAGTCATCGCCAGATGGCTTTCTGGCATTGAGTGCATGATATGAAATCTAGTATAACTAAAAGTTTTTGGTTTTAGTAGCCTATAAATCAATTTAGAAAAATATATGTATTTGAATATAAGGTAAAGTTTTAAATTATTTGGCAATAGTAAACTAAACTTTTTTTTTGTAAATTTTTATTTTCTAAAATTTCATTGAGCTCTTTCGCAATAAGAAACAAGTTACAAAAAATTAAGGTTTATTTATCCCAATTCAAAATTATTAGGAATATAATCATAGAGGTTGAAGTATTTAAAATATTGAACCCCAAATATTTTATTAGGTAAATTCATGAATGCTGAGCATTCACTGTTAAAATATACTAATACTATTGATAGACTGGTAGAAGCCTAAAATCAAATATTTATTAAATATTTATATCCATATCTTTTCATGGCTTGGTAATTCATTTCTCTAGCATTAAATAAGATTCCATTGTTTGCATGTACTACACTTTATTTGACCTTTCACCTATGGAAGGATATCTTGGTTGCTTCCAAGCTTTTGTCAGTAATGAATAAAACTACTATAGACATCTTTGTGGGTATAGATTTCATCTTCTTTGGATAAATACCAAGAACTACTACTGCTGAATCATCTGGCAAGAATATGTTTAGTTTTGTAAGAAACTGCCAAGTTGCTTTCTATTCTTTATTTTCAATAGACATGGAAGAACATTCCTGTTGCTCCACATCCTCACCACCATTTCGTGTTCTGTTGTCAGTGTTCTGGATTCTGCGTATGTACTGGTGTCTCTATTTGTGTTTTAATTTGCATTTTCCTGATGACATATGATGTGAAGCATCTTTTTATATGCTTATTTGCCATCTGTAATATTTTCTTTTGTGAGGTATCTGCTAAGGTCTTTGGCTCATTTTTAATTAGGTTCTTCCCCCATTGTTGAGTTTTAAGGGGTCTTTGTGTCTTTTTGATTAACAGTCCTTTGCCAGATGTGTATTTTGTAAATTTTTTCTCATAGTCTGTGCTTTGCCTTTTCATTCTCTTGGCATTGTTTCACAGAGTAGACATTTTTAAATTCAGTGCTTGTGCTTTTGTAGCTAAAGTTATTTCCAAAACCAAGGTCATTTAAATTTTCTTCTATATTACCTTCTACATGTTTCATGTTTAGGTTTATAATCCAATCTGAGTTCATTTTTGTGAAGAGTGTATGATATCTCCCTGGATTTTTTTTATTTTATTATTTTATTTTATATATTTACATTTAGCTTCACCATTACTCCAGAATCATTTGTTTAAAAGATTGTATTTTGCTCTCTTGTATTGCTTTTGCTTTTATATTAAATATAAAATATAATTGATAATATATATTCAGTTCCTTTAATCTAGTCTTTCTGTGGTATTACAATATCTTGCATACAATTATCATTATGGTAAACTTTTTTAAAAAGATTTTATTTATTTATTTGACAGAGAGAGATCAAAAATTGGCAGAGAGACAGACAGAGAGAGATGAGGAGAAGCAGGCTCCCTGCTGAGAAGAGAGCCCAATACGGGACTCGACCCCAGGCCCCTGGGATCATGACCTGACCCAAAGCTATAGGCTTAACCCACTGAGCCACACAGGTGCCCCGTTGTTATGGTAAACTTTGAAGTCAGTCCTCAGTCTTTGTTCTCCTTCAACACTATGTTGACTATTGTGAGTCTTTGCCTCTCCATATAAACTTTAAAATAAGTTTGTTAATATTAAGCAAAATGAGACCTCAAGGATCTGAGAGAATGTCTAAGAAGTACTTGATATATCCCTTGGGTATGGTTTATTGAAGTGTCCACCTGTCTGAAAGCTGGGGAATCTAGATAAGGGAGGGAAAATTAGTTATGATAAAACATATCAACAAACCTCAATAAATTTTGTAAATTAATTGTCATGGCTCATATACAATATGACCAACAGAGGGACTATCAAAAGGAAAGCATCAGTTATGTTTATTGTGAAATTTTTTAATCAAAATAAAGCAATGAGAGGGGAAGACACAATGAGAAAATTACCATTTTTTAATCGGTAAACTTCTTACCAAATAGAATAGGTTTTATATTCTAAGTAGTATATTGAAAAGTATAACATTGGGGTGCCTGGGTGGCTCAGTGGTTTGGGCTGCTGCCTTTGGCTCGGGTCATGATCTCAGGGTCCTGGGATCGAGCCCTGAATCGGGCTCCCTGCTCCGCAGGAAGCCTGCTTCCCTCTCTCTCTCTCTCTCTCTCTCTCTGCCTGCCTTTCTGCCTACTTGTGATCTCTGTCTGTCAAATAAATAAATAAAATATTTTTAAAAAAAGTAAAGTAAAACATTAAAAAATAAAATTTTATTTTAAAAAAATTATGTAATTTTTTAAAAAGGTTAAAAATAGCAGAACCATTTTTCTTATAACTGGAAAATACATTGTATATATATATATCTATCAAAAATACTTGTTGGGTGCCTGGGTGGCTCAGTGGGTTAAAGCCTCTGCCTTCAGCTCAGGTCATGATCCCAGAATCCTTGGATCAAGTCCCACATCAGGCTCTCACCTCAACAGGGAGCCTGCTTCCTTCCTCTCACTCTGCCTGGCCCTGCCTACTTGTGATCTCTGTCAAAGAAATAAATAAAATCTTTTATAAAAAAATTTAAAAAAATAACTTTCATGTCTGGAATCAGGAGCATATGGAAAAAAATAATATCTGAGGACAATACTTCTGCCATGTTTTCTGCCTTGTTAATTATTTTAAACAGTCAGGCAACTTTTAGCTTTATTGAAATATCTGCTACAATACCAGCAGTGCCTTTTGGAGCCCTATGACTATAAAAATTACTTGCAAATATTCAAAATGTTTACTATGGTGTCACTATTTAGGGCCACCACCAAGTATGTTTCAGAAGTAAGCATAACTGTTACTCTTCCATAAGGCAAAAGGGCATGTTTTCAGGAGTTCCATCTGCTGTACCAGGAGGTGAATCAAGTAATGATTTTTGTCTATAAAATAATTCACTTTTCAATCTAACATTCCTCATTCCACATTATAATAATAAAAACTAGGAGGAGACTAAAACAAACAAACAACTACAACTACAACAACCAGCTTTTCCTTCAGTGGGAAAGTAAATAGAACCTTATGATTAGCCTGAAATTTATTTTTAAATATTTTTAAGATAAGCGTTTTTGTTAGAAAACCATATATTTTATATAGCTAAGATAATAACAGGCACAGTTTTATTAACTTCTAAAAAGTCTACTTATTTTTATTTATTTATTAACTCATCTCTTTATGAAGTAGAAAATGATCACACCTATTGTATCTACCCAAGTTTGTATGCTTTGGTTATTTTATGCTTGCTATTTCCTTGCTTAATTTTTACAATATTTGATACATAATAGTATCTTTAAGTGCATCTACGGTTTCACAGAATTTGTTTGAACTTCATAAAAATGTACCATACTTTTTGCACTGTCCTTGTTTTACTTCTCTATTAACTTTCCAAGATTTATTGACGTTAGAGGGTGTAGCTATCATTTATTTTTATTCCTCCATAATTCTATGTTTACAAATTTGTATTTATCTGTACTTTTAAAAATATCTTAATTATATACCATTTCTCATCTCGCGTAACAGATATTATGTAACTGAAAACCACAACTCAGCAACAAGATAGCTCCATTTTTCAAAATTAAATGGCTTACCAGAATTCTTTAATTCTATCCTTTATTTGTATTAGATGACCCTTTATTCTGGTATTTGGCATTGTTCATATGGAGGAAAGCTTATAAGTTTATATTCCATCAATAGACGGATTTATTATGATTGATTAATTATTTTCATTTAGAATGCATAGAATATGGTTGATTTAATATTTCTTTCTTACTCTCTGCCTGGAACATAGCCACTAAAAAATTAAGTTAATTACCTAGACTTTAAACTGCACATTAATAGGATAACATACAGAACTCTTCTCAGATTGGAACACCTGGGTGGCTCAGTCAGTTAAACGCCTGAGCCTTTAGCTCAGGTCATGATCTTAGGGTCCTGGGACTCAGTTCTGCAACAGATTCCCTGCTTAGCCGGGAGTTTGCTTCTCCCTCACCCTGCTGCTCCCCCTGCTTGTGGTCTCTATCTCTCTCTCTCTTACAAAAAAATAAAATTAAAAAAATAAATTCTTCTCAGATAGCTAATATAGAATATTGTCTTTGTATTCATCAAAGGGAAAGTGCCATATAATAATGAAATTCAGACTACTTCAAATTCATTTTTTAACCAGTAAGAAAGTACTGGAAACAAGCCAAAAATGTTTTTAATGAATTAAAGAAGTAGATTGATTTTCAATATCTTAATGTTTCTAAAATTAATTCCAAGGTTTTTATACTAGATATCAGTGTAAATATTCATTATACAAGGATATTCTAAAAATAACCCTAGAAAACTACTTAACATATATGATGACCAAAACGAGTTTGACAAAAGTCAGTTTGGGAAAAACTTACAACACCTACCACCTGAAACTCTTGTTCTATAATTTAATTATTTTAATTTACAAAAATACAAAAATAATATATCAGAGTAAGTATAATGATAGCTTTGAAGGTATGCTCTGGTTGTGCACTGTTTACTATTTAAAGGGGAATCAAATATGTGATGCTTATGGTGTGACTGTATTAAAATTCAACAAGTTCAGAAGCATACGAGGAATAGAATAAAGACAAAAGATGACCCTTACTTATCCTAAAGATAGACAATGCTATATATGTGCTAGTTGGGGAGAGAATCCAGTCCGTAGATGGAGGATGTGGTAGTGGAAAAAAAAAGACACAACGTTTTGGTTGAACGTTTAGCACTATATTTTACAAAGTGAAATTGTGTGTTAATAGCCTTGAATAAAATCCAAAAACTATTTTCAATTCGTTGAAGATTATTTAGGAAAAACTTGAAAAATACAATTTGATAAGGATTCCAATAAAAGATTCATAAGCAATACAAGTTTCAGAATTTTTAGTATATTTTCCCTAAAAAGCCATTTGATTTAAATTAAAGAGAATTCTATTTACCTGCCACTTAAATAAGAGGAAATTATTTGGTTTTGTAATAAGTCAATAAAATAAATTAACATATCTTGAGAAGACAGATATGCACACTAAGTTAAAAATAATAGGGCTTAAGCTGTTCAGCAAACATTTGTAAAATTCCTTGCCATCAGCTAGCTCTGGAGTTCTGCTAGGTGAGTAAGGCCATGTATGTTACTGCTCAGAGTACTGATGCAAAGCAATTGTCCCCTTCGCATCCATTTTTTGCCGTTGATATGTCATGCTATGTTGTTTAGAGATACATAGATGGCCCTACATGAAGGCCTTTTTTTGTGTGTATATGGGTGACTGTGATTTAACTTTCAAATCAGATGGCTCCTGATTTACAATGATTCAACTTATGATATATTTGACAATGATGTGAAAGTGAAAGTGATTCAGTGAATCTGAACTTTGAATTTTGAATTTGGGTCTTTATAAAAAGGGCCAGTGACATGTGGTATGGTGCAATCTTGTGATGCTGGGCAGGGGCATTGAGCCACAGCTCCCAGTCAGCTAGAAGATTACAGGGGTGAACACCTGATATTCTTACAACCATTCTATATATAAACATTCTTCTTTTTTTTTTGGTGTAATATTTAATAAATTGCATGTGATATTTGATACTTTGTTATAAAATAGGCTTTGCTTAAGATGATTTTGCCCAAATGCAGGCAAATGTAAGTGTTCTGAGTATGTTTAAATAAGCTTAAGGTAAGCTATGATACTTGATAGTTTAGGGGTATTAAATGCATTTTCAATTTTTTATGGGTGTCTCTGTACATAGCCCCCTTGTAAGCTGAGGAACATCTCTATATGTATATGTAGCCTTGGTATGGCTTACATATTATTGGCATGAAACATCTAGAACAGTACGTGTGCCATATAATTGTCTACAACATCAAACAAGTTTCTTGAAAACTTGTGCCAAAGGGGTTATGTCTTTAAGGATTCTTATTTCAGAAGGCTTCTCTCTCTCAAACGTAAGATTTTTCAGAAGGTAAGTGAAAATCTGACCAAACTCAACATTTTTCCATTTTCCCTAGTGAGCAAAAATAGCTAAAATCTATCTGCCATTTTCAACACTGTACTCAACGACTGTAATTCTAATTTAAGAACAGATTATTTATATCAAAACCACATGTTGGTCTAATCTTACACAATATTCATAAATCTCACTCAGAGCCTTGGACACTTTTATTTGTTGAGTCTATATGGTACTACGGACATTCATCTTTTTTGACCTCATAGCTTCATGTAAGTCTATACTTTTGAAAATACATGCATCATAGTTCCATTGTAAAATGTATGGGTTATAAAATGTGCTATGCTATCAAAATGGTAATAAGAACATACAAATGACCTGATGTAATGAACTGGACCAGATTGCCAGATATCACATTTCATACCAGAAAGATTCAGTGGTAAGTTTTAATATGGCCAGCTACACTTCGACTGAATTATAACTCAATTAACTTCTTTCTTTGTGTACAGTATTATACATTAGTCACTACTATAGTAAATAAGTACTTTGGACAGATGCAAATATGCTGTAATAAAAATGTTTTCCTTCTTTCTTTTAGTCCTTTTCACTTGTAAGACTAGCCACAAATACCATGCCTCCCCCAAAATAATTTGCAATCCAAATTTATCTCTAAAAGAATTTATTGCACAGAAAAAAAAATATATATATATACACTTACAGTAGACATGTTCAAGAATAGTTACACAACAGCAGGGCCCTAAAGGTAAGCAGTATGTTGTTTGTTTTGTTTTCTTTTTTCTTTAAAAAGAAAGAGGTTATGTGAAATATTGGAATTTTATTTCGAGGCCTAGTATTTCAAGACAGTTAACTACACTTACGGTGTCAACAGCCTCTTGTTGGCAGTATGATTTTATTGGCTCCATGGAACAACAGCAAGAATTTACTATTGCTTCTTTCTTTATGACACACACAGAAAAAAAAATTGACACATTTGCTCAAGACCAACCAGAATCATTTTAACATATCAAAATGGATGGGAGGCCTTCACTGCCAAAGTCACTGCTGGGTTTTCACAATTCATTGCAGACAATCTGCTACTCCCATTATGATAAAGGAGAGAAGAGTCATAATCAGGGAAAAAAGCTAGATTAATACTTGTAATTATCATTGAATTATTTAGCCTTCTATAGGATTATTATTATTAGTGTCATTTGATAATTTTCTCTCATTTTATTAAACACAACTGTGAGTAATTACCCTACCTAATATTTCTCTGTATTGGCTGACTAGCTAGCAAACATTCATGAAAATATCCATTAGCCACACATATAAAATCCTGCATTATGATGCTGTTGAATCAGAACATACCACTACCTGATCCTGTAGCTCTTTGAGGATTTGCAAATCAATTAATTCTATGTTTATTGGATTTTCCCCCTACAATTAGAAAATTTATAATAGAGGCCATGAACATTATTAGTTTTAGCATTTTAAACCAGCAATCACACTTTGATTTTTACAACAAAAGCAGAAATATAAACACACACATTTGGATCAGTTTTCTGTTAGTCTGTCTAGACTTCAAAATCCTATTCGTCAAGACAATGCACACCAAAGTTCTGGAGTAAACAAGAAATTAGATGGCACCTGAACACTTGGTTTAATATTCTCCAAAGGACTATGCAACTTATTTCTTACATTATGACATTGTTTTACAAAGATCCACACTTTTATAATGTTAGTATTTTTAATAATCAATAAAGTCAATTAATCATGATTAAAAATCAAACTTAAAAATTTCTACTTTTTGCTTTTGCCCCTTCCATTTAGAACTTATTTATAGCCTGATAATTCAAAGGTCCCTATGTTTATGAAAATCTGGACAGAAATAGCTCTAAGATCCCATTCAGAACTTGATATTAATCTAAGTCTTTTGGCTCCATTTATCCTGAGAGCAAAGAGTAGGACAAAGGATTTGAGTACTGTTAGGTTATCTGGGAGATTATCCAAGGTAGAAAAGAATGGGAAAGTGATACAGTGATACTTGTCAAAGAGGTATATTGTTGATATAATTGTTGTGGATAGAAAATGAAGGCTTGCTTTTACTGAAAGGTCCTGAGAAACTTCTTTAAGCTGTCCTCATGAAGACCTGAAAACTGACAATTTTATCTGTGGTTCTTATTTCCACTTCACTGAGAGCTGTCCTCAGAGGACATTGACTCTCCTAC
Source organism: Mustela nivalis (assembly GCF_964662115.1). Lineage (NCBI taxonomy): Eukaryota > Metazoa > Chordata > Mammalia > Carnivora > Mustelidae > Mustela > Mustela nivalis. The sequence goes on along the minus strand of NW_028134825.1, from coordinate 74,484 downwards.
AATTTTGGGTTGTGTTGGACACATTCTAAAATGAGAGATAGAGCATGAGATGCTATCAGTGTTAAGTAACTGCAATTTCCCATGGAACTATCCACCACAGGTTTGGCTATAATCAGGTGTTGGGCCTTGATATCAGCGGGATTTTGGGCAGTATCATTTTAGGTTAATCATTACATATGAAATTTCCAAAAACTTCAACTGATGAAACTTTGATTATTAATCTATAAATATAATAAATCTACAGTATTCAAATTATTTTCATAGAAATACACAGACAGAGCATCAATTGATTAATATTTAAATGTTACAAAATACTGAACTGAAAGAATTTGATCATATAAGAACGTGTAACAAGTAGAACGTAGGTTTAGGTTAGAACTCAGGATGCATTTGAGACTCAGTTAAGAAATTGAATGGAGGGACGCCTGGGTGGCTCAGAGGGTTAAGCCACTGTCTTCGGCTCAGGTTATGATCCCAGGGTCCTGGGACGGAGCCCCAAATCAGGTCTCTGCTCAGCAGGGAGCCTGCTTCCTCCTCTCTCTCTCTGCCTGCCTCTCTGCCTGCTTGTCATCTCTCTCTGTCAAATAAATAAATAAAATCTTAAAAAAAAGAAATTGAATGGATGTCTGACTATCTTATAGGTTTGCTAAAATTCAGTGACTTTGTGTTCACGTGTTGCTATGCAGGAATTTTTAACTTTCTCTAAGAAGTTATTAGATTTGATTATATAATGGCAGTAAAGGATGGGGAAAAGCAAAGTACAAACCCCATAAAGACAAAGACACTGAGTATGAGAAAAGAGTAATAGATAAGAAGAATCAATGCGTTTGAGGAAAGTGGGAATTGAAATACACAATGATTGTTGACTTTTAGATGGAGAAAACAAAACTAGCTTGCAAGAAGGAAATAACAGAAGACATGTTGTGATGTGAGGCAGAATCCTGGAAAAGGCAGTAACGTGGAATAAAGGAGTAGGGAGAACATATCAGGGAATTTGGATAGGAAGGAGTTAGGAGGTAATTGCTTGATAACTTTTATATGGACCACTTAAATGCACAGATTTCTCTTCTTTAATTTATATGGAGAACAGGGTGTCCTTTCTCTTCCCTTTCAGAGCACCAGAGGTGTACTCTTTCAGACTGAAAACCTGAAAAGCTCAGGACTCAGTTGCTTAAGCACAGCTGAGAGAACATATTTCAATTAAGATTTACATATTGCTGTATGTAGTAGACTGTCAAAAGTGGTTTTTTGGCCATATTTTTTCATTTAACAAAAGACTACAGAGAGTGTTTTCTGGTGTTGGTTTAGAGTGTCCATCCCTCTGAACAGATTTTTCTCTCAATGTCCGGGGCAAGAAATCAATTGTTACATATGTATTCACTAAAAAAGCAACTGGAAGATGCTGAGCACTGTGGCCCATGAGATCAAGGCACCAGCACACACTTGTGAGTGGTGAGCTCCCAAGGCTGGAGGAAAATTCTAGAATAAAGTGCTCATTAGAGAGTCATACCTTTTCTCCTGTTTCCTTACCTCTCTGCACTACCCTCTTTTATCCACAGCATTGGAAATGCTTTTAGCAACACACCACACTGAATCACCACCAATTATGTGATTCTCTTGGTGGAAAACCAAACACTGTGTAAAACTGTGGTTTTCTAGTTCATGCTTCTGGATGGAAAATAATTCAGAATAAGCTGATAGGAGTAGCCAAGAGAGATTTAATCTTCTGTTTGGAAAAGGGCTTCTATATAAGTAGAGGAACCTTTAAGAATTATTCATGTTTAGGGGCACCTGGGTGGCTCAGCGGGTTAAGCTTCTGCCTTTAGCTCAGGTCATGATATCAGGGTCCAGGGATCAAGCCCCACATCAGGTTCTCTGCTCAGCGGGGAATTTTTTTCCCCCTCCCTCTTTCTGCCTGTCTATGCCTACTTGTGATCTCTGTCAAATAAATAAATAAAGATTTTTTTAAAAAATACTTATTCATGTTTACATATATGCACCAGAATGCTATGTCCCTTGTCAAATAGGCTTCAAATCAACAAAAATGATAATATTTTACTTAATAAGTTTTTTAATTCCTCTGTTAACATTTTGGAATACATCATTTTAATGCACATCTGCAAATTTGTAATCACTTCATGTGAGACAAGGAATGCTTAACAAGGCAACCAGGGGCACCGGGGTGGCTCAGTGGGTTAAGCCTCTGCCTTTGGCTCAGGGTCCTGGGTTTCGGGTCAGCGTCAGGGTTACGTTTAGGGTTAGAGTTCGGGTCAGGCTCCCATTCAGTGTCAGGGATAGTGTTAGGGTCAGGGTCCGGGTCACTGTTAGGGTCAGGGTTAGGTTTATGGTCTTTATCTGGGTCAGGTTCAGGGTGAAGTCTAGGGCCAGTGTCAGGTTTACGGTCAGGTTCAGGTATTGGTTTAAAGTCCAGATTCGGGTAAGGGACAGGCTTATATAGTGGTCATTGTTAGGGTCATGGTTAGGTTTAGGGTCAGGGCCAGGGTCAGGTTTAGGGTCACGGTCTGGTATAGGCAAAGTTCAGGGCCCGGTTTAGGGTCAGCGTCTGGTATAGGCAAAGTTCAGGGTTAGGGTTATGATCATAGTCAGGTATAGGGTCAGGGTTATTGTTAAAGTTTAGGGTTAGTGTTAGGGTTAGTGTTAGGTTGACGGTTAGGGTTAGAACTTGTTAGGGTCACAGTTCGTGGTAGGGTTAGGGGTAGTGTTAGGATTAGGTTCAGCGATAGGATTCGGGGGAGGGCCCGTGTTAGTGTAGGGTTAGGGTTACATTTAGGGTTAGAGTTACGGTCAGGCTCACAGTCAGGGTCAGATTTAGTGTTCAGGTCAGGGTCGAAGTCACTGTTAGGGTCAGGGTTAGGTTTATGGTCATGGTCTGGGTCAAGGTCAGGGTGAAGTTTAGCGCCAGTGTCAGGTTTAGTGTCATGTTCAGGTATTGGTTTAAAGTCCACATTTGGGTCAGGGACACGGTTATGTAGTGGTCAGTGTTAGTGTCATGGTTAGGATTAGGGTCAGGGTCAGGGTCAGGTGAAAGTCATGGCCAGGGTCAGGTTTAGGGTCAGGCTTTGGTTTAGGGTCAATGTTCGGTTCAGTGTCACATTAGGTTTTGGCGGTAGGTTTTGTGATTGGGGTTAGGTTTGGAGTTAGAATTAGGGTTATGGTTAGGGTAGGGTTAGACAGCGTAAGGTCAGGGTTAGGGTTTGGTTTAGGGTAGGGGTTATTGTTAGGGTCAGGGTCAGCGTTAGGTTTAGGTTCAGGGTCCTTATTAGGGTCATGGTTAGAGTTACCATTAGGTTTAGGGTTAGGGTCAGGATCACAGTCACGGTCAGGGTTAGGGTTAGGGTGAGGGTTAGGTCAGCGTCAGGGTTAGGATTAGGGTCAGGGTCAGGGTCATGTTTAGGTATGAGTCATGGTTACGGTAATGTCAGAGTTAGGTTTAGGTTCAGGGTCCACATCAGGGTCAGGGTCAGGCTTAGGTTTAGGTTTAGGGTTCAGGTCAGCATCACAGCCAGTGTCAGGGTCAGGGTCAGGGTTTGGGTTTGGGGCAGGCTCACAGTCAGTGTCAGGATCAGGGTTAGTGGTTACTGTTAGGGTTAGCCCCTCTTCTGGGTCATGGACCCATCCCTTCAGGGTCTCAGGATAAACCCTGGGCAGAAGGGTGTAGACCCTACACCTGATCCCACTTAACCAGCCTTAAACTGGGGTGTGAACATGACTTGCCCATCAGACATCTAACCCCTCATCAGCCTGATCCTGCTTGGGGCATCTCCACCCATGATGGCATGGCCAGGTCCTCTTTACACACAGACACACAGACACCCAGAGGCACACACACACACACACAAACACACACACACACACACACACACACACACACAGAAAGAGATATGTGGAGGAGACCTAGGGCTACACTGGTAGTTCATAAGGTGTGGGCCTCTCTGACTCTGAGCCCCCTGGTGTGACCTTTTGATTTTATTGGCCAAAGGGCCTGAGGCGTTGGGGAAACCTGATATGACCTGCCAGGGAGGGGACGTGTCTGACGGGCCAGCTCTCTTCTCCCTGCATCCTCTTGGCTTCAGTACAGCAGAAGAACATGTTGCTTCCTTTAGGATGTGCCTAGAAATGAGCTGGGCAGGGGGGTTTTCTCTGTAATGGGGTGCCTGGATACGTGGGTTCCAATTCCGTTGGGCTCTGTCGTCTGGGAAGTGAGGTCACCACTGCCTGGGGGCTCCTTACCAAACTTCCTGCTGCACCAGAGCTCCCTGAGCCGCCGGTCCCCAAGCTGCTCAGGGCTCACAATCCACTCAATGCAGTGCCCCTCCAATGACACCCATACAGCCTCCCACCTGCCCCTAGGAGGCCTGGGTGCAGCTGTTATCCCCGCTAGAGGGAACAGAGCTGGGATTAGACTACGTTAGTGTTAGGGTTAGGGTTAAGAAATACTTAGGGTCAGGGTTAGGGTTAGACGTCGTTGGCGTCAGGGTTAGCGAATGGCTTAGGGTATGGGGCAAGGTTCATGTCAGGGTCAGGGTTAGGTTTGGGACAGGTTTAGTGTCAGGGGTAGGGTCAGGGTCTTGGTTAGGTTCATGATTATGGTAAGGTCAGCTTTTGTAGGTTCTGTTTTATGAGTAGGTTCAGGATCAGGGTTAGCTTTAGGGTTATGATTCTGTTCAGGCTCACGGATTGGGTCAGAGATAGGTTTACAGTCAGGGTTAGGGTCAGTGTTAAGGTCAAGGCCAGGGTATGGTTTAAGTTTAGGGTCTGATATAGGCAAAGTTCAGAGTTCGGGTTATGATTAGGGTCACCGAGAGGGTCAGGATTATTGTTAAGTGGGGTTAGTGTTAGGGTTAGAGGTAGGTTGAAGGTTAGGGTTAGACCGGGTTAGGGTCAGTGTCAGGGATAATGTTAGGGGTTAGTGCCCGACTAATCTTCCAAAAACACACATTTTCATGTGCTGCTTTTCAAAACTAGCTTCCTGGCTTCCTGTTGCCTGAAAAAATAGTCTCAAATGCTTTTGTCTGGCATTCAGGGCTCTCTAGGATGGGCACTCTGGCCAACACATCACTGCTCGTTTGTTCCACCACACACAAGTGGATCTCGGGCTAGTTATTCAGAGACCCACCTCCTCACCGACCCAGCAAAGGTCTCGTGCATCTACTAAACTCATGGCTCACTCAGTGATGTTCTCAAAGGCCATTAGTGGGTGACATGCCACTGCTAGAGTCAGGAGCCAGTGTGAAGTTGCCGCTGCCTAAGTGCATGGACTGAAAGCGGGAACGTTGATTCTCCAGGAGAAAACTGGGGCATTGTTATGAGAAGGCAGATGGCAAAACTACCCAGGTCCCCTATGACTGCTTTAACACACTCTGGACAAAATTGAAGGAGACAAGTGAACGTATTAACTCCCACTTAGGCTGTAGAAGGCAAATGCGACGGAGGGAAGGCGTTATCTTCTTCTGGAACAAACCACTTAGCTCCAGCTACTTTTATAAATAGATCAGACCCTGTCCAGGAGCCCACTTAGCTGGGTTCATTTGTATACAATGTCCATACCCTCAGGAATATTAACACTTTATCTCAGATTGCATTAATTTAAATAAAACTTAACAAAAATGGTGTGAAATGAACAAAAACACCATATTCTGTGATGAATCAAATGAAATACATTTTCAGTTGCTGTTTTCCCCATTTAAAGATAAAATTTCTGATAACTGTCATTATTTGTGAAAAGACACAAGACCAACAGTTTGTGTGCATGTGTGTTTTGGTTTTTGGTTTTTGGTTTTTTTCTTCCCCTTAAGGCTATAGCCATATTGTCACTAATAAAGATCTCAAATTTGCCTGGAAGCTTTCATGGCAAATTGTCAGTCTGAGGGAAGTCACCATCCAGCCAAATGGCTTTATACATCATCAGTGCCTTTCTTCCACACACATTCTCTTCCTGGTTTAGACATTAGTTACCCTGGTTCTACACTGACACAGTATTTGCATCTCTCTCCTGTCCATAACTCCTAAAAGTTGGGGACCTCTCACTTTGGTTTCCCCAGAGCATGACATTTTATTTGGTGCTTGGGGGGCAATGGGCAGTTCAAGAAGTATGTTAATACTATCACTCAATGTCTTGATCCATGCTATGCACCAACAGTGTAGTAAATATCGTTCATTTCTTGTAACAAAGGCAGTAGGAACTTCTCCCAAGGAACGGAATTCCAAGGACAGAATGAAGGCAGGAAGGGAGCTGGTCTATTTGGACCTACTTTGTGAGAGACACTGGTTTAGGTATTTATATGTATACATTATACCACTGAACTGTCACAATCCTGCAAATTCTTACATGCTTGGGTTTCTATGTAGCAAGTTTAGCAAGCCACCCAAATTCACAGTGACAGGCCCGTGAGTCAAATCCAGCATGCTTGACTCCATGATTGTCAAGTCCACTAGCCCCATATATCATGAATCTGAGATTCATGAGTGTGTAGGTGCTATCAGGAAATGTCAAAAATGCCCATTTCAGGGACACATGGATGGCTCAGTTGGTTAATTGTCTACCTCCAGATCAGGTCATAATCCCAGCATCCTGGGATCGAGTCCCCCATCAGGCTTCTTGCTTACCAGGAGCCTGCTTCCCACTCTGCCTGCCTCTCCCTCTGCTTGTGCTATCTCTCTGACAAATGAATAAATTAAATCTTTTGTAAAAATCTTGTTAAAAAGGCCCATTTTAAAGAATGTTTTAAAACATTGTTTGGACAGCAATAGAAGCGAAAGCAGAAAGACATAATGTAACGACAGATAGTTTATGTGGGAGCCCTTTGGGTACTCTGGTGGATGAATGTTTTTAAATTAGTTTTTCGTGGACATGGGGAGTTAGAGAGGAGAAGAAAGGTGGGAGAAATTGGAAGGGAAGCTGAACCATGAGAGACTATGGACTCTGAAAAACAATCTGAGGGGTTTGAAGGGGCGGGGGTTTGGGAGGTTGGGGTACCAGGTGGTGGGTATTATAGAGGGCACTGCTTGCATGGAGCACTGGGTGTGGTGCAAAAAGAATGAATACAGTTATGCTGAAAATCAATAAAAAATAAATTTAAAAAAATTAGTTTTTTGTAAACTGCAAAAAAAGAAAAGCACTCCCATTTATAGCGTACACTTTATGGTTCACAAAGCACGTGCCAACAATAAAAATAATGAGGGGTTACCGTTACAATTCATAGAAAAGGAGGTACAGGGAAACTGAATGAAAGGGAATAACAAAGTAGGTTCAGAAGTCCATCTTCCTTGTAAAAAAAATTAACCTGAAAGTGCGTTTCTGCCACCTCTCTCCTGTTTGATCTGATAAAGAATGACCACGATACAGGAATTATAGTTCGGGGTTTTGAAAAGCATAATAGCTTTATACCAACACTTGAGCTTTTATTTTTTTATTTACGTATTTATGGCTAACAAGATAGCTCGATTTGATATGCGGTTCGTGACAACCAACCTCAGAAGTAATTCCATCTTTATGAGAAGTCAGAAAGAACCACAAACCAAACCTCAAAATAGATTCAAAGAGAAAATAGTCTTAAAAAAATTTCCCTTCCTAAAGCCTCTCCGTTCGGCTCAGGTCATGATCCTAGGGTCCTGGGATTGAGCCCCATGTCTGGCTCTCTGCTCAGCGGGGAGCCTGCTTCCACTTCTCTCTGTGCCTGCTCTCTGCCTACTGGTGATCTATGTCTGTCAAATAAATAAATAAAATCTAAAAAAAAAAATTTCCCTTCCTATCAGAAGCAGACCAAACCACTAACAAATTCCCCAGAAAGCTTCATCTAAAAGGTTGTACTTTCTTCAGACACCCAGCAGGACCTTCTTCTCTGGGCCTGGTATTTCTTCAATGGCCTATTCCAGAGAATAAGACACTAAATTACTGAGCGCCATGGGCCTCAGAACCACGAAAGAGATGATTAGAGGGACAAAGCAGGCCTCTGGTCACCAAGAGGGTATGTAAATGTTTGCTGCTTTTCGGCATTTTTCAAAGCTGAGTTTTTAGTTGGGGGCTGTTCCTTTATGATAAATTGCTGATACCGTATAGTAAAAGGCATTATATGATCTTTTACAAACCATTTCCTATCTTTGCATTCTCATGTGCCAAGACAGACACGGATTATTTAAATCCCTGAAGAGAGTGTTATTGCATTTAAAATGCCTGTAACCTTCGTGCAATAGATTTATGGTTGATGATAGATTTAGTTAAGAGATAACTGTTTTAAATATTTATTCTCAGTAAAGGATTTCAACCTATGCTCATTTAAGTAAGTTGGTGCATAATCCCTTTTCTATGAAACCATAGTGCAAGGACCAATGCCGCGCTTCCGCGAGAACCCCAAGCTTTTTTTCTGGAAAGGCCATATGCCTATGTACCAGGCGTCCTCTTTTCACTCGCTTTGTGGAGCACCTACCATGGAGGTCATGTAATAACCAATGACCAAAAAACAAACAAAAAACCCAAATATCCAGGTTGAAGTTATTCGCGCCTGCCATCATGGAAAGGCAGACCCTGCCTGAGGGATTCTCAGTTTTTCCGCCCCCCCTCCCCCACCCTCCTCTGGCTCTTCCACTCTCCGCATTCACATGCCTTCTGGCCTCGCTTTCCTCTCCTCATTGTCACTTTTATTAAATGGTTTTTTTCTGCATGTTGTCCCGCAGAGTGATTTCATGAATGAATATACAGGAAACTGAGTCGGAGCCCACCTGTGAGAGCCCACCTGTGGAGGCCTTTCATTAGAATGGTCTCTGGTTCTAGCCTCAGTTCAGAATACTGCGTGTACCTGAGGACCGAGTCCAGATGTTTCTGTCATCTCTGACTTGAATTTGAAATCCTAATGTCACTATGACCTGGGAAGCCGAGGTCCACAGCATCTTCACCTGAAATTCCACTAGAGCTCCCATTTACCTAGTGCCCAGCCTGAGTCTGTTTTCCACTACTGTCAGGGTTCTAGAAGTTCATGCACTGCCCACCACTGACAGTAGGGGCATCTCTCTGTCCAGATTTTCCCTTTACATAAGGAGGTCAGATACAGGAGATTAGGACCCACTCTAAGGACCTCACTGTAATGTGATTGCATCTGTAAGGACTCTAGTTCCAAATAAGTTCACGTTCTGTGGTACCAGAGATAAGGACAGCAGCAAGGTTTCTGGGGGAAATGCAGGTCAGCTCTTAACAGTCCACTCTAGGCTCCCCAAATTCGTGTCCATCCCGTGTGCAAAATACTTTCACCCAATGCCCTCCAAAGCACTAATCATCCCAGAATCAACTCAAAAACTGAAATCTCATCTGTCCTCCTCCACTGAAAGACCCTGATCTCACCCAGACCATGGGACCTGAGGACTGCATCCAGAAGCCACAGTCTACTGGTAAAGCTGCCCATCAGGTCCTCATATCACCCTCATTCGTCCCAGCAGCTGAGGGCCTACAGTTCCCAGAGACAGTTTCTCAGAGGAAGTTTGAAGACCACCTCAGAGGACGTTGTTTGGGAGTGGATGAAGCGGGAAGGGGGTCAGAGCCTCCTGCCATTCCCAGGGCACCCAGAACCCAGAGAGTGAGGCCTTGGGTGCTTTCTAGTGACAGATTCAAGGCAATTTTTCGACTTTGGGACTTCAGAGCTAACTTAGTTTTCATTTGTGATTATTATTTTTGTGGGGGGGCCATAGCTTTTCTTTTGACCTATGGCTGTTTTCACTCCCGGTTCTGAAGAAGCCCCTAAATCCTAAACCTGTTGAGGACTTTGAAAGCTCTCAGAGCAACAGTACTGGGGGACAGTGTGGACACATGGTTTGGTTTCTCCTCTGGCCTGATTCTGCGGCAGCCCCGCTCTGTCCTCCTCAGACTTCAGAGCAATAGCTGAATAAGTGGAGAAAGGACCAGGGGGTCAGGAAGGTGGCCACCGAAGAGTGACTTCTCTGGAGGGTGGCTGAGCTAGCGAGTGAGCGTGTTTGTCCAGCTCTGCCTGCAGTCTGGATGGAGCTGAACAGGGGCCAGCGAAGGGGAGGAGGAGCAGAGAGCGGGGACAAAGGGACCAAAGAGGAGATTCAGACGAAGGGAAGTAATTGTGAGGAGAGAAGAAACTCTAGAAGACAGGCATGTAAGAAAGGAAAAGGGATAAATTGGGCATCAGGAAAGGGCACCACCAGGGATGGAGAGAGGGGAAGGGAAGAGGGAGGGAGGGAGGAAAGGGGAAAAGAAGAAGGGAGGAGTCAGCAGGCCAGGGCTCCCCCTGAATATGAAGAAGAGGTGGCTGGTCCAGCTTGTCAAACAGGATGCTCACTCTTTGGTCCCAGTTTCTGCTCCCAGTGCTACTGGGCTTTGCAAGGAAGGCAGGCTGTCCCCTGGGACCCACTGGAGCCCACTGGAGCCCACTGGAGCCCACAGGAGGGTGCGAGAGGTAAGATGCCACCTGGTCCTGACCTGAGCTGCTCCCAGCTGCTAGCCTCACCACATGGTGCAAGAGGTACCCCAGAACAAAGGACACAGGCCTGCATGTCTGCCGGTGGCCCTGGGCACTTAGCTCATCGCAGTGAACCACACAGCCTCCTCAACCCAGGCTTTCAAAGCCTGCTTCTTCGTTCCTGGCTTTCATGTCTGTATGAACATGAGCCAGATCTAACTCATCTCCGACAGACAATTCTGACTCACCCCGTGTCAGATTTTTATTAGTGGCTGTGATAGAGTAAGATAGCAATGCTCCAACAAACGGACTATTTCCTCCCACGTGACCTCAAAAGTCTTATACATTTTCTTAGCGAAAAAATCTTGTCTCCTTCCATTAAGCTCATAATGTGGTCTAATAGTATACATGTGCCTTCGTTAGATGCGAAGCGATACAGAGGTCCTTTTTTTTTTTTTAATTTTATAAGGTAAAACCAGTGAACACATCTAACTTGACGAATACGTCTCTAAAATGTCAATCCAGGCAAAGCTTTTTCTGCCTACAGTTTGCAGGCTACGTGGTGACATTTTAAAAACGCTGTCAGTCCCTCAGTGAGGCTTTAGAAGCTAGCCAGGGCTTACTACGTGCCAGGCACTGTGTCAGGTGTTGGAGCTAAATGGACGGAGAGCTTGGAGGCAGGCTGGGGAGGGACATCCGTGACACAACCACAGCTAGAAACGGAGGCCAGTGCTAGAAAAGAGAGAGCAGGCTGCATGGAGAGTGTGTACCATGGGGCTTGTGAGCTCACGAATAAGTGGGAGTAACTGGAGTGGGGAGAGGGGGGAGAGGAAGAGGGTCTTCCCATCAATGGGAATCACGTGTGCTTGGAGGCAGGCACCATGAGGGGTCTCCACAGGAAGAGGGAGGCAGCGTGGTTGAAGGGCAGAAAGACAGGGCAGAACAGGCATCAGTCAATTGGAAGGGTAAGAAGAGACGGATGGGAGGATTATGGATGCCTTTGGAGGACTGAGAATTTGTTAGAAGATCAGTGCAGTTTTCTATGGAGACAAATGCCAGGAACTGATAGGTCTTTGAAAGGTCACTCTGGCTGCCTTTTGGCAAAGGGGTTGGTAAAAGGCACGTGCAGGTGTGAACACACCAGGTGGGAGGTGAGTGCAGGAAATCAGGTGAGGGAGCATGGGAACTTGGTCCGGGGGTATATAAGGGAAAATAGCCTTTAATGAGTTCCACAAATTGGCACCAGCTGTAGCTTCATTACAGCCCTGGAAGGAGTAGGTGGGTGTGTCCTGGAGGTTACAGAAATTACATGAGAAATGGAAGTCTTTGTAGATCTTTTTTCCAACTAGAGGAACTCTCACCTTATTGATAGAATTCCAGAGTGGGAACGGATGGACATGAGGACATCTTTGAAATGTCTGAATATGTTCTTCGACATCTTTGCAAGTGACGAGGAGACCTTGACCTTAGGAGGCCTCGGCCTTCTTTGTAGCCAAGAAGATTTCACCTACAGATTTGGGTTCTCCCTTTTAAAGTCAAGAAGACAGTCCTTCCAAAGGACACCTCCTATCATTATACACTCTCATCATACCACACTTGCTGGGATCTCCAAGACCCTCTGTTCCAGGTTGTGAGTATCCACTTTGGCCACGCTGGTCTTGCCAAGAACACCACCACAGGAAATCTAGAGCCTGTAGTGCTATTAATAACATCATCTAAGACTGTCTTTGCTGCCCTCATGGCCTCTTCCCACCATGACTCACTGAAGCTTTTTACACGTTGTATCCATTAAGCTATAGTTCCCAAAGCTCATCTTCTCTAGTGCCATTAATTTTTAGGGGACCAGGCAAACCTTAAACTTGTCCCCCTTAATTAGATCCCTGTGCCCCCACAATCTCTTTGAATGCCTTTCACCATGATCCTTGAATGAGCTCTGAGACCACTGCTGCACTGCTGGTACCTAACACTTCTTGGCACCTTGTCTGTTAGTTCTTGGAAGAGGAGGTGGCTATGGAGGTGAGTGGGCATGGGAGTGGGAGGATTTCTCCCTTCACTTCCTTTTTTGTTTTTTCAAATAATGGGTTTTGAGGGGGAGGGAAAGGTTAACCAATTTATTTTCCATCTCCCATTGATAAAATGTTTACCACTCCCCATTGAAAGAATTTAGATCTTCTTTAGAATCTCCAGGAAAATCTCCCAAACCCAGCCCACCACCATGTGGATTCAGCCATCTTCTGATTCACCTCCAGATTGTATCCTCCTAACTGCTCAAGCCACAGGTTAAGGGCGAAATGTTCAATGCCCAAGCAATTAAGTGGGGAACACGTTTATCTAAACAATTGCATGCAGCTCTGTATCTGCATACAGGGGGTCTCTCCCAAGACTTTCCAACCTCAGCAAAACAAGAAAAAGCCCCAGCGACCTGGGGTATATATCATTCATTCATTCCTGTGTTCAACACTCATGGCGGATCCTCACCGAGACAGTGGGAGAGCAAGGACAGGAGCAATCCCGGAGGCTGAAGTCTGAGGAGGATTTCAAATTCAAGTCAGAGATGAAAGAAACATCTGGACTCAGTCCTCAGGTACAGGCAGTATTCTGAACTGAGGCTAGAACCAGAGACCAGTCTAATGAAAGGCCTCCACAGGTGGGCTCCGACTCAGTTTCCTGTATGTATATTCATTCATGAAATCGCTCTGCGGGTCAACATGCAGAACAAAACCATTTAATAAAAGTGACAATGAGGAGAGGAAAGGGAGGCCAGAAGGCATGTGAATGTGGAGAGGAAGAGCCAGGGGAGGAGGGGGGAGGGGGGGCGGAAAAACTGAGAATCCCTCCCTGTGCTCCTTGCTGCCAGGGAGGTCTGAGGGACTAGTTTCTACCTGGGATCCCAAGTCCAGTACAAAAGTGGCGGGGCCACAGCTCGGGATGAGGGAAGGGGGTCCTTGGCACATGCGCGTGAAGGGGGCTATTGCGCTCGCTGCGGGGGGCACCTCGCCTGGCTCCATCCCCGGCCCGACCCCGTGGGGACCCGGGTGTGGCGCGTGTCCGGGGTGGTCCCGCTGCCCCGGTGGTCGGGGGAGGCTGGGTCCCGACACCCCCGCGAGCTCGAGGCCCGCGCTTTCTGCTCCAGGTGAGGGCGCAGCGCGGTGTCACTTTACCTGCTCGCAGAGGGTCGTCCTGAGAAGCCATGGGGCAGGGCGGGGCAGCGGGCCATGGGAGCGGGACAGTGCGGCCTCAGGAGCTGGGCTGGAGCCCGGGAGTGCTGGTGTCCTGCAGTGCGGACTGGGCTGCAGCAGAGCACAGCGGAGCTGCGCGCCCCTCCTCCGCCAGCTCCTCCACCTCCTCTCAGACTCTCCGCTGCGTCCTCCGCGAGCTCACTCCCGGATTCTGCAATTAGCAAAGCCCCTTCTCCGGACCGCCCACGCCCTCGCCCACCTCCCCCTCCGTCCTGAGGCGCGGGCCCGGGGCACGGGCACCGGGAAAGCCCGGGGGGCTTGCGAGGGTGGCCAGCGCCAGCGCTGAGCGGCCTCCTAGCCTGGCTACCCGGAGTGGGTGTCCACCTGCTGCCTGGCTGCAAAAAGATCATCAGCCCTAAACCCCGGCTGCACTCTCGGGTCACTTCGCTGGCTTCCTGATTGTGCCCAAAGCCGGGAACCAGCTTCCCCAGCACAGGCCTGGGCTGAGATGCTTGCCCGCCATCTGTTTAAGCAGTCTCCTCCTCTCCAGGCAGGGTCCGCCATTGCATGATGGCACCCACGAATCACTTAGACCTGGAGGTTTTGGTTTTTTGTTTCTTTTTTGGTTATTGGTTATTTCATGACCTCCATGGTAGGTGATCCACAAAGGGAGTGAAAAGAGGACGCCTGATGCATACGCATATGGCCATTCTAGAAAAAGAGCTTGGGGTTCTCTGGGAAGCGCAGCATTGGTCCTTGCACTATGGTTTTGCTGCATCAAAGAGTTCCTTCTTCTTCAAATATAAATATATAAATATATTGATCAAGTCACTCGCATGTCTTAGGAGAATGTCATACCTTTAGTAGCAAACTTGAAATCTTGGACATTGGTTTTGATTTTTGTTTTGGTTTGATTTGGTTCGGTTTTTGTAATTTTAAAAATCCCTCCAGCCCTTGGCTGTGTCTGACCTGAGTGCTTTCTGCTGTTTCTGCAACAAAACTGTCAGGGCAGCGAAAACTCTCATTGTTCACAGTGGCGCCCCCTTCTGAACACTTTGTTAATTAAAAGATTTTTTTTTTTTTTTTTGGGTATTGTAAATGTGAAACAACAATGAGGTATTTCAAAGAGGTGAACCACAGGTAAATTTCTCTAAGTGTGGGTGAGGGTTACTCAAAAAGAAACTTGACAAGGCTTTTAAAGATACCGACAATCATTATAACATAACGTGACTGATTGTTACCGTGCTCTTAACCTGGCAAACACTTGTTGGCTTCCAAGAAAGACGAACATAGTTGAGATGGTTCTAGCGGCCTTCTAGCACAGGGTCTCATGAGGCAGGGATTCTAGCCCCTGGCTGTGCAAGGCATGAGGCCTGTTAGTGATTCTATTTTTTCTTCTGTAGAATGGGTCTTTCTGCATTCCAGGTCCTTTCTACCCCAATAAATAATGCGGCGATTCTCTCAGTGAGTTGTACTTTTGGTTTAAACAGCCAACTGTCTCTTAAAAAGGACTTTTGTTTAAAGTCCTTTAAAAAAAAAGTCCTTTCAAAAAAATTTTTTTTTTAATTTTTATTTTTTAATCCCATATGTTTACTCTGATCCTGGAACTTTGTCATTTTGACCTTCTCTGCTGATTAAAATATTCTTCATCATCAGCACCTACTGCTCTCCTCTCCTGGTGGTCTCTCCGGAAGGGGTCTTCTCTAGATCTTCTAGCAGAGGATGGACACTTCCCCTCTACCCCTGTTGCCAGACCAACCTTACCTATCCTGCAGGGACAGGTCGGCCTGGCCTTTTATCTGTTGTTCTCTTCTGAGTGGTTAGTTTTTCATAGATACCGTGCTTTGCTTTTGTCAGGATTTACCCTGGACTATCAAAACCCTTATCTTGTGCCAGTGAATCCTAAGGAACAGACCTGATGAGAGAACCAGGAACTCGAACAGATCATATTTATCCTGAATGTTCCGTCCAAAATGAAGAATACATTTCTGAGGAGCCTCAAGATGTCTTAGAAGGGAAGTTTCACCAACTCTGTCATGTAGGGGCATCAATTCTGATTCTGTGTCAATTTTCCTACTTTCCCAGCTAGTAATTCTCTTCCTCAGAAAGCCCACTCTCAACCGTTTCCTCTCTCAAAGGCAGTTGCTCTTCGAGTCTGCACATGGCACTTGGGGCCTGCTTGTCGTTGGCTACTGCCCTCTGTACCTTGGGTCTAACAGCTTCGGGGCATCAAGATGAAATCGTCTCTTGTTCTAAGACTTAATATAGTTTGGGGCACATGGTAAGCAATAATCACTTTTTTAGTTGATCCAAGTGTTCGACCTTTCTTAATTATTCTAGTACCACAGTTTACTTGTTCTAAGATTTGTCCTCCCCCCCCCATTCTAATAACTCTTGCAGTTGATGACATATCCTAGTTTAACTGACAGCATTTCTCTTTCTTAGTCGAACATAAACTATAGTGCATCTTACCCTTGATGAAAGCTAGGTTGCAATTAAATACTCTATGATGGTGACGATTCTGATATTTGAAATTTTCCGGTAGCTCCCTGTGCCCCCACAGTGTAGTACCTCACCTTCTCGGCATAGTATACAAACCAGCTCACCCCCAGTGTTAACCCCGGGGCTCAGCCTCCATCCCCAGGTGATGCTGCCAGATCAGCTGCCCGTTGTCCTGAACTTGCTGTAGATTCCCGAATGCACTGTGCTGCCTCCTGGCACTTTGAAAGTGACACACTCATCCCCATTCTTCGCTTTGCCCTTGTCTATCACCTCCCCTCAAAATCTGTTCCTAAGTGCCTTTTCCCAGCTCCAACCTACCCTTGGCAGTCTTTTATCTCCCTGTGGTAAAACCTGTCACACTGCACCATGGACATGCCCGTTGTCCCCCTGAGAAGAGAAAAGGGACAGTGAGGGCCCCCCAGCATTTGCAGCTCTAGTGCAGAGCCCCATGCCTGCCTTGCAGGAAATGCCAGATCATGAAGACAAACGGAGATCATCCTCTGGCTAAAACCAGCTCTTCTTTGCCTACCGCAGGATCTGTATCAATACAGAGCAGCCCGTTATTATTGCTGTTTTTCTAGGGATTTTTTACCCATATATTTCCCAGGTCTTGACTCTTTTTGTAGCACTTTAATTCAGGCTTCAACCACTTCCTAGTCAGAATAGGTGAAATCATTTTCCTTCCCATAGCCTCGGTGTATTTCACACCTAGTAAATCTTTTTTGAAAGAGCTTATTTACCCATTTGACAGATCAAAAGTAGGTAGAGAGGCAGGCAGAGAGAGGGGTGGGGGAGCAGGCTCCCCGCTGAGCAGAGAGCCCGATGTGGGGCTCCATCCCAGGACCCTGAAATCATGACCTGAGCCCAAGGTAGAGGCCTAAACCACTGAGCCACCCAGGAGCCCCCATATCTCGTAATTTTTAATCAACGTGCAAAAAGTATTGTACATATTGATGAAGTTCAAACAAATTCTGTGAAACCGTAGATGGACTTAAAGATACTATTATGTATCAAATATTGTAAAAATTAAGCAAGGAAATAGCAAACATAAAATAACCAAAGCATACAAACTTGGGTAGATACAATAGGTGTGATCATGTTCTACTTCATAAAGAGATGAGTTAATAGATAAATAGAAGTAACTAGACTTTTTAGACGTTAATAAAACTTTGCCTGTTATTTCTTAGCTATATAAAATATATGGTTTTCTAACAAAAACGCTTATCTTAAAAATATTTAAAAATAAATTTCAGGCTACTCATAAGGTTCTATTTACTTTTCCACTGAAGGAAAAGCTGGTTGTTGTAGTTGTAGTTGTTTGTTTGTTTTAGTCTCCTCCTAGTTTTTATTATTATAATGTGGAATGAGGAATGTTAAATTGAAAAGTGAATTATTTTATAGACAAAATTCATTACTTGATTCACTTCCTGGTACAGCAGATGGAACTCCTGAAAACATGCCCTTTTGCCTTACAGAAGTGTAACAGTTATGCTTACTTCTGAAACATGCTTGGTGGTGGCCCTAAATAGTGACACCATACTAAACATTTTGAATATTTGCAATTACTTTTTATAGTCATAGGGCTCCAAAAGGCACTGCTAGTCTCTTAGTAGGTATTTCAATAAAGCTAAAAGTTGCCTGACTGTTTAAAAATATTAACAAGGCACAAAACATGGCAGAAGTATTGTCCTCAGATATTATTTTTTTCCATATGCTCCTGATTCCAGACATGACAAGTTATTTTTTAAAATTTTTTTATAAAATATTTTATTTATTTCTTTGACAGAGATCACAAGTAGGCAGGGTCAGGCAGAGTGAGAGGGGGGAAGCAGGCTCCCTGCTGAGCTGAGAGCCCCATGTGGGACTCGATCCAAGGATTCTGGGATCATGACCTGAGCCGAAGTCAGAGGCTTTAACCCACTGAGCCACCCAGGTGCCCCCATGACAAGTTATTTTTTTTAAAAGATTTTATTTATTTATGACAGAGAGAGAGATTACAAGTAGGCAGAGAGGCAGGCAAAGAGAGAGAGGAGGTATCAGGCTCCCCGTTGAGCAGAGAGCCCAATGTGGGGCTCCAACCCAGATCCCTGAGATCATGACCTGAACTTAAGGCAGCGGCTTAACCCACAAGCCACCCAGGAACCCGACAAGTTATTTTTGATAGATATATATAGCATGTATTTTCCAGTTATAAGAAAAATGGTTCTGCTCTTTTTAACCTTTTTTAAAAATTACATAATTTTTTTAAATTTAAATTTAATTTTTTAATGTTTTACCTTTCTTTTCTTTTTTTTAAAAAGATTTTATTTATTTATTTGACAGACAGAGATCACAAGTAGGCAAAGAGACAAGCAGAGAGAGAGAGAGAGAGAAGCAGGCTTCCTGCGGAGCACAGAGCCCGATGCAGGGCTCAATTCCAGGACCCTGAGATCATGACCCGAGCCGAAGGCAGCAGCCCAAACCACTGAGCCACCCAGGCACCCCAATGTTTTACTTTTCAATATACTACTTAGAATATAAACCCTATTCCATTTTGTAAGAAGGCTACCATTTAAAAAATGGTAATTTTCTCATTGTGTCTTCCCCTCTCATTGCTTTATTTTGAATAAAACATTTCACAATAAACATAACTGATGCTTTCCTTTTGATGGTCCCTCTGTTGGTCATATTATATATGAGCCATAACAATTAGTTTCACAACATTTATTCATGTTTGTTAATATGTTTTATCATAACCAATTATCCCTCCCTTATCTAGATTCCCCAGCTTTCAGACAGGTGAACACTTCAATAAATCATACCCAAGGGATGTATCAAGTACTTCTTAGACATTCTCTCAGATCCTTGACTTCTCATTTTGCCTAGGGATTTGCAATAGGTTCTGCCAGAGGCACCACTGTGACAACTGATGTCCATGGTCTATCTCCTGCTAAGCTCAAGAGGTCACTGGTTTCCAAGTTTATCTATACAATTAATGCACTCCATCAAGTTCTTTTTTTTTTTTAATATTAACAAACTTATTTTAAAGTTTATATGGAGAGGCAAAGACTCACAATAGTCAACATAGTGTTGAAGGAGAACAAAGCCTGAGGACTGACTTCAAAGTTTACCATTACGATGGGGCGCTTGGTTGGCTCAGTGGGTTAAGCTTCTGCCTTTGGCTCAGGTCATGATCCCAGGGGCCTGGGGTCGAGTCCCGTATTGGGCTCTCTGCTCAGCAGGGAGCCTGCTTCTCCTCATTTCTCTCTCTGTCTGTCTCTCTGCCTATTTGTGATCTCTCTCTCTGTCAAATAAATAAATAAAATCTTTAAAAAAAGTATACCATAACGATAATTGGAAGCAAGATATTGTAATACCACAGAAAGACTAGATTAAAGGAACAGAATATATATTATCAATTATATTTTATATTTAATATAAAAGCAAAAGCAATACAAGAGAGCAAAATACAATCTTTTAAACAAATGGTTCTGCAGTAATGGTGAAGCTAAATGTAAAAATATAAAATAAAAATAAAATAAATAATAAAATAAAAAAAAATCCAAGCAGATATCATACACTCTTCACAAAAATTAACTCAGATTAAATTATAAACCTAAACATGAAACATGTAGAAGGTAATATAGAAGAAAATTTAAATGACCTTGGTTTTGGAAATAACTTTAGCTACAAAAGCACAAGCACTGAATTTAAAAATGTCTACTCTGTGAAACAATGCCAAGAGAATGAAAAGGCAAAGCACAGACTGTGAGAAAAAATTTGCAAAATACACATCTGGCAAAGGACTGTTAATCAAAAAGACACAAAGACCCCTTAAAACTCAACAATCGTGGAAAAACCTGATTACAAATGAGCCAAAGACCTTAGCAGATACCTCACAAAAGAAAATATTACAGATGGCAAATAAGCATATAAAAAGATGCTTCACGTCATATGTCATCAGGAAAATGCAAATTAAAACAAAAAAGAGACACCAGTACATACCCAGAATCCAGAACACTGACAACAGAACACGAAATGTTGGTGAGGATGTGGAGCAACAGGAATGTTCTTCCATGTCTATTGAGAATAAGGAATGGAAAACAACTTGGCAGTTTCTTACAAAACTAAACATATTCTTGCCAGATGATTCAGCAGTAGCAGTTCTTGGTATTTATCCAAAGAAGATGAAACCTATACCCACAAAGATGTCTATAGTAGTTTTATTCATTACTGACACAAGCTTGGAAGCAACCAAGATATCCTTTCATAGGTGAAAGGTCAAATAAAGTGTAGTACATGCAAACAATGGAATCTTATTTAATGCTAGAGAAATGAATTACCAAGCCATTAAAAGATATGGATATAAATATTTAATAAATATTTGATTTTAGGCTTCTACCAGTCTATCAATAGTAGTAGTATATTTTAACAGTGAATGCTCAGCATTCAAGAATTTACCTAATAAAATATTTGGGGTTCAATATTTTAAATACTTCAACCTCTATGATTATATTCCTAATAATTTTGAATTGGGGTAAATAAAACTTAATTTTTTGTAACTTGTTTCTTATTGCAAAAGAGCCCAATGAAATTTTAGAAAATAAAAATTTACCAAAAAAAAGTTTAGTTTACTACTGCCAAATAATTTAAAACTTTACCTTATATTCAAATACATATATTTTTCTAAATTGATTTATAGGCTACTAAAACCAAAAACTTTTAGTTATACTAGATTTCATATCATGCAATCAATGCCAGAAAGCCATCTGGCGATGACTTGTCTTAAATAGAGTTAAGATGGGTGTTATTACAATGCAAGATGGAAACAAAGATAGTATAACAATTGAGTGTTACATAACTTTTCTGTTTTGAGCAAGTTACTAATCTACAAAAGGCTTTTATCGGTGACACACTTGGGAATTTAACAAAACTTTTAAACTAGCATGTGCGACTCATTCCTGGAAAACAACACAATCAATAACACTTTCTTTAGATGAAATCATGACTATTTCTCCATTTGAATAAAAAAGGGAGCAACCCCAATAAGTTTATTGAACATGAAAAGTTGAAATGCTATAATGCTCCTAATGAATTAAATGGTCCAGTCATGAATTACAAAAAAAGGATATAAATTACCAAAGTGTTTGTATAATTGGAATGTACAACTGCGCATTATCGTTCAATAGTGTAGGCTTGTACAATAACTCTATAAAAGAACTCCACTTCTAAACCGTGGAAAATATGTTCCCTTTCCCCCTATATACATCTATTAAGCCATTCATTTAGCTTTTAAAATATCCACTTAATACAGGCTTTTTACTCATTTGCACAAATACCCAGGAAGTGAAGGAGGGTGTTATACAAATATTAAAGGAAAAGATTGCTCTAGGCAGAGCAATTAAGTATATAAACTTTGTGTGAACAGCTGGTCTGTTACTTTTGAGGAAAAACAAGGAGGCCAATGAGGAGTTCATAGTGGTGGAGAGAGGAAGAACGTATTGATGTATGACCCTCTAGTACATTGAAACGCCTTCAGTTTTTATTTAATATGAAAGGGGAAGATACCAAAAGACTTTCAAAAGCAGAATAAAATCATCTGACTTGATTTTTAGGTTAAGTTGCTGTACCAAACTAAATTTGCAGGGAGAAAGGAGTGCAGTATGTGTGGAAGTGGGGTTATCAATCAAGTCAATAATTCAGGAACATATGATGGTGTTTTTAGCATACTGGGTGGTAATAGAAGTGGTGAGGTATGGTTTTTATTTTGTATCTATTTTGATGGTGAATATTCTGGTGAACAGGATGGGGTATGTGCAGGACAGACAATATCAACATTTATTTTACCTGCACAAACAGAAGGGTGGAGTCTTCATTCCCTGATATGGAGAGAATTCTGAGTTCAAATGTTCTTTCTGATTAAATGGCATAGTGATGATGAGGATTTAGTCAGACAGTGAAAGAGAGCAGTAAGCATAGTGTTAAGCGGTAAGACATTATAATACATTTGCACATCAAAAAAAGATGTGGTGGATCACCCATTTGTGTGAGTAAATAAATAAATAAAGCTTCCTGGGGTTCTGATAGAGGTAAAGAAGACTACTATATGATCCAAAGGGGCACGTGCACCAAATGTTTATAGAAAGCAATATCCACAATAGCCAAACTATGGAAAGAACCTAGATGCCCATCAACAAATGAATAATATATATATATATGATGGAATACTATGCAGCCGTCAAAAGAAATGAAATCTTGCCATTTGCGATGACATGGCTGGAACTATAGGGTATTATGCTTAGCAAAATAAGTCAACCAGAGAAAGAGACTATCATATGTTTTCCCTGATATGAGAAAATGGAGGTGCAATGTGTGGGGTTTGGGGGACAGGAAAAGAGTAAATGAAACAAGATGGGATCGAGAGGGAGACAAACCATAAGAGAGTCTTAATCTCACAAAAATAACTGAGAGTTGCCCGGGGGTTGGGGAGGGTAGGGAGAGGGTGGTGGGGTTTTGAACATTGGGGAGGGTATGTGCTTGGTGAGTGCTGTGAAGTGTGTAAACCTGGCGATTCACAGACCTGTACCCCTGGGGCTAATAATACATTATATGTTAATTAAAAAAGAAGAAGAAGAAGAAGACTACTATTAATCCAATGCTATTTTTTCAGCAAAGAGTGTGTAATCAGGCATATTTTATTAAAGTATCCAAGTAAAATGATGGTCGAACATTGGAATAACAGAAAACATAAAAATCAGAGATTTTAAAAAGAGATATGGGACAGTGTAGAGAATATAGTCAATGATATTATAATAGTGTTATATGGTGACAGATGGTGGCTATATTTGTAGTGATCATAGATAATGTATGGAGATATTGAAAACCTGAAACCAATGTAACACTGAATATCAACTATACTCAAATAAAAGAGTAGTAAAAATAAAACATTTAAATTTAAAAAGATAAAAAGAGGGACAAGAATTTGAAAAGTGAATTAAAAAAGAGTAAAGATGAGGCTAAGACATACTCTGAACCTTGAGGAAAACACCATTTTGAAAATTCTTCCCATTTTGAGAAAACTCAAATGAATCAATACCATAAAAGAACCCATTTTAACTGAAAGATGTAATGAATGCTCAAGAAATAATTTTATGACAGGATAATTCTTCCCTCTGAAACAGCATACAGAAACCGGGGAAAACACGTGGAAGCAAAATAAACTATACTGAAAATAAGAATCAGGAAAAAGATAAGTGATGAAAGATAAGAAAATTAGACCTGCGACAGAGATCTAGTGAAGAGAATTTTTAGCTTGTGGTTTAATGTTTTTGAGGATAATCTAGAGTTCATAACTGCCTTGAGACAGGCCGATGTAGGCAGTTTAGGCAGACCCCTAAGACAGGCCTACTTTGGGCAGGTGGTGTTGGAGGAGGCCATTGGGCTGGACAAAGACAAATCCAACCATTTGACTAAAGTGTCTGTGAAGATGTTGAACTCAGATGCAACAGAGAAAGACCTGTCAAACCTAATCTCAGAAATGGAGATGATGAAGATGATTGGACAGCACAAGGACACCATCAACCTGCTGGGTCCTGCACACAGGATGGTCCTTCGTACACTCTCATGCAATATGCCTCCAAAGAAAACATACAGGAGTACCTGCAGACCCAGAGGCCTCGTGACCTGGAGTACTGTTACAATATCAGCCACAATGCAGCAGAGCAACTCTCCTCCAAGGACCTGGTATCCTGTGCCTATCAGGTAGCCTGAGGCATGGAGTACCTTGCCTCCAAGAAGGCAAACACCAAGACCTGGCCACCAGGGAAGTGCTGGTGACAAAGGACAACATGATGAAGATCTCAGACTTCAGCCTTGCCAGAGATATCACCACATCAGTTACTATAAAAACAACCAACTGTGGACTGCCTGTGAAGTGGATGATCCCTTAGACCATATTTGTCCAGATCTATATCCACGAGAGTGACTTCTGGTCTTTTGGGGTGATCCTGTGCAAAATCTTCACTCTGGAAGCCTCCCATATCCTGGAGTGCCTGTGGAGGTGGTTTTCAAGCTGCTGAAGGAGTCATTTGATGGATAAGCCAATAAGTGCACCAGAGAGTTATACAATAATACAATACAATAATAATACATTAATTAGGAGAGGCTGGCATGTGGTACCTTCAAGCTGCTGGTAGAAGACCTGGATCATACTGTGGCCTTGACCTCCAACCAGAAGAACCCGGACCTGTCCTTGGCCCTGGAACAGTACTGTCTATGCTTTCCCAACACCCAAAGCTCCACCTGCTCCTCAGAGAAGAATTCCACCTTCTCTCATGTGCCGTTGCCCAGGGAGGCCTATCTGCCCTGACACCCAGCGCAGCTTGCCAATGGTGGACTCAAATGACTAGTATCCCTATTTGTCCTGTCCAGATTCCGTCATAACCTGTAACCATTACCCCCAACCCTCCCTGAAAGACTCACTGCCTTCTCCTTTGTCCCTTTCCTACTGGCAGGAGCCAGCTGCCTACCTGAGGCCTTCACCCCCTTGAAGTTCACCTCTCTTCCCCTTCCTCTTCCTCCTCCTTACAACCTGCTCATGAAAGAAAGGCACAGAGAGGCAGGTACTTGCTCGTGGCTACTTCCTTCCCTCCCATATGTTGGACCAAGTCCCCTCCCTGGCATCTGGTACTGCCGGGACGTCGAGGGAGTGGGAGATGAGGCATGCCAGTGAAAGCTGTCGGAGCTCTCCGGTTTTGGTCTGCTTAGCATAACATGTAAGACTGAGTTCTGGTGGCAGGGACCTAGTCCTTGGGGCTATAGCACTAGCGAGGGGAGGTCAACTGCTCTGGGCCTTGGCTAAGACCAAGCCCTGCTCCAGATATATGGTGCCAAGGGCTTATTAATTATGATACTAATTTGCTTTGCTGACCAAATGCCTGGTATCTACAGATGGGAAGGCAAAGACTGGAAGCAGTGTTGTGACCATGGGTTCCAGCCCCAAACTATGAAGAAAACACAAAGTTATAAATCTGAGTAAGTATATATTTACACACCTCTTTAAATAAGTTGTTATCAAAGATTTAATCAATGGGTAATATGCTCCTCATGGCTGTAAAGCATCAGTTGCCATATATTAAAAACAAAGAAAAGAGTTGTCTGGGTGGCTTCCTCCATAAGTGTCCCTTCTTTTCAGGTCATGATCCCAGGGTCCTGGGATGGAGCCCCACATCAGACTCTCTGCTCAGTAGGAAACCTGCTTCTCCTTTTCCCTCTGCCCTTCTTATAGTTCCTCTTCCTGTCTCTCTGTCTGTCAAATAAATAAAATTTAAAAAAAAAAAGAAACAAACAAAATGTTTTTAAAATGTCTTTTTTTTTTTTAATTTTCTAGGGGTGCCTGGATGACTCAGTTGTTTAAGCAGATGTTTGCCTTTGACTGAGGTCATGATTCCAGTGTACAGGGATCCAGGCCTGCATGGGACTACTTGCACCCCAAGGAGCTTGCTTCTTCGTCTCCCTTTGCACGTTATTCCTCCCACTTGTGTGCTTCCTCTCTCTCTCTCTCTTGCTGTCAATAAACAAAATAAAATCGTTTACTAAATAAATTAAGAAATAAACCTACTTTCAGTTTAGGTCCCTTAACAAAAATTGCTACTGCTTCATTTAAAAAAAAATAATAATTTAGAAAGATGCTTCCAGAGCAAAAAAGCTAGTTTTTTTTTTTCAGAATTAAATATAGAATTGCTTTATAAAGTAAAAGAAAAACTATGGTATATTAACACTAATCACACTATAACTTTGGTGGTTATATCAAGATAATGAAAAGTGATTTTAAAGCAAATTTCATTATCAGACATAAAGATCAAGTCAAAATTACAGAAGAGTAAAATGATGAATTTATCAGGGAGTATAATAATTCTTGACTTTTATACTCTATAACAGATTTGGGGATATATAGGGAAAAACTAAGAACAAAAATCATAACTTCTACCTTAGAAGAGAAATGGAAAAATGTTTCAACACCTTTATTTTGAGATTATATAGACAAATGGTCATCAAATTGGTAAGATATGTAAGACTTGGACAAAATTATCAACTAACTAGATATGCTTGATATTACAGAACACTCCCAACAACCGAAGACTACATATATCTTAAGCCATGATTTTGTTTGTAAAGGTCAACATTGATAATGTTCTAGTCATACCTCCGTGTACCAGGAAAGAATTAGCATATTTCTTGAAAGACACAGCTATCAAAGCTCCATTGAGAACCATAAAGATGGAGAAGGGATTTGCAAATTATATATCTGATAATGGACATCTACTCTGTTTATTAAAAAATGAATAAAAATAAAATACCTTACTAATAACCAAACAGAGTATCCAATTTTACATGTGAAGAAAATTATTGAAGAGACATGTCACCAAAAGCATATGGATGGCTTATAAGCACATGACAAACTTCTCAACATTTAGACATTAAAGAAATACAAATTAAAATCATAATGAGACATGCTTACATATCTATTAGAATAGCTAAAATTATAAGGCTAATTTACTTCGTCTGAGCTAGATTGAGAAGCAACAAAAAATCTAAACTGTTGTTGGCATATATCATGATACCACCTTTTTGGAAAATAGTTTGAAATATTTTTTTAAATGCAAAATATGTTGCAGTTACACCAATAGCCATTTTACTTCTACGCATTTAACCAAGAGAAACAAATCCTATGTTCATACAAGCACTTGTATATGAATTTCATAGCAGCTTTATTTTTAAGAATTGAAAACAGTGGAAATGTTCATCAATGTCCATCAATAGAGCAAAGACAAATTATGATCTATTCATTAAAGAGATTACTATTCAACATCAAAATGAACTATTTACA
The DNA here is from genome assembly GCF_964662115.1 of Mustela nivalis. NCBI lineage: Eukaryota > Metazoa > Chordata > Mammalia > Carnivora > Mustelidae > Mustela > Mustela nivalis. The sequence goes on along the minus strand of NW_028134825.1, from coordinate 47,503 downwards.
ATTGGAGATTCTCAAAGTAATGATGCTGAGAAAAGAAAAGCCAGGCAATGAATAGAATATACTGTGTGATTCCATGACTATAAAAAAATCTAGAAAATACCATTTTATATATAGTCACAGTCATCAAATATATTGGTGTGATTTTAGTGATTTTACGTTCAATAGACAATTGGTAAATGTCAGAAAAAATTAATGTTGAGAGTATACTGAATTTCATAAGTCATTTCAATATTTTTTTCCAAAAAATAAACTATGTGAAACATACCTTAAATTTACTTTCAAAATATTTTATAGCATATAATGGACAATATACATAAGCCTTAAAGAAAGAATCATATAAATAACGATTTCATACCTACTTAAAAATTGCATAATATCACACTCCTAGATCTTCTCTGAATGCTCTAAAGTAACCCTTCAAAGGAAATACATTTTTAAACATTACATATTTTTTGGCAAATAATTTAATAAAATAAAAGTTTTATTCATCTATGTAGATCATAATAAATGTTTTTAATAAGCATGAAATTATAACTCTGAAGTGTGCTAAAATGAAACCACCTGCTAAGGGTGAGAGAACAAAAATAAACATCATTTTTCCAAATAAGAGAAATTTATTACCTTTGAATCAAAGCATGTGGATTTGTTCAAACTGGCAATAAAGGAATATGGAAACACAAAACATAGAATGTCTTATTTTAGATTTCTAAAAGACTTCAAAGTGAAGAGTATACATCTTTTAAATGCTACATAATGACAAGATGACAGGTTGTGACAAATAGCATTTTAAAAGCTCTACAAATAGTGGAACTGAAAGTGTCATTTCCCTATAATTTTATATATGTCATTAATTTACAATATCTGGATACAACATGTTACCAAACAGATGTTCATCAAAGACTAAATTATTTTTAATGGAACATAATATTTTGAACCTACATCTATTAATCATTTTTTCGATCTAACATTTATAGTCTCGCTAAACATTTTATCAGTTGACGACAAAATTAAAAAAAAATAGGATAAAAAGTCGTGTTTGGAAAAGTAGATTTTCTTTGAAATTTGCAAATAAATGAAAATATTTGCTGATATTTTTAAAACTTTAAATGTAATTTTATATATATCTGACCTATCAGATGATATAAAATTTTGGGGGAAACATATTTTTTTGATCTTGGTTGAAGGTATTAATAAAGAGCAACTGCTTGTATTATTTGTATTGTGATATCTTAGTTAATAAACATGAATAACTGGTATAAAATAAGTTTTTTACAAATTTTTATTTATTTACTTGACAGAGATCACAGGAAGGCAGAGAGGCAGGCAGAGAGAGAGAGGAATGGAAGCAGGCTCCCTGCTGAGAAGAGAGCCCACTGTGGGACTCAATCCCAGGAACCTGGAATCATAACCTGAGTCGAAGGCAGGGATTTTAACCCACTGAGCCACCCAGGCACTCTAAAATATGTTTTTTTTTATATATAGAATTATAGTTCTTGCCAAAATATGGAACTAGCTGGAACTGAATGCCTCCTTCAAAGTCAGCTCTTTAAAAATTATGCAAGTGTAATATAGAACTATTTCGGATATGAACCAAGAACAAAGAAATGGTGATAAATTCCTTAAAAGACCCAAGTTGCTCTTGACTGGTATGTTTCAAGCTCTATTCCTGGTTTGAGGACAGTTTTTAACAGGCCTGTCACTGTAGAAATCAGCTGGATGTTTAGAGGCTATCAGAACTGTGCAAAAACCTTGAAGGGGTAAAATTCTTTAGAGAGATTAGCTCCCTAAGGCATTATTCATCCACACATTTTCCTCCAAACAATTAAGGCTGATGGATGAGGGGCACCTGAGAGGCTCTCTCATCACGTGGGTGGTGGGTTAAGCCTCTGCCTTCATCTCAAGTCATGGTCTCTGGGTCCTGGGATCCAGCCCCACATCTGGCTCTGCTCAAAAGGAAGCCTGCTTCCCTCCCTGCTTGCCTGCCTCTCTGCTTACTTGTAATCTCTCTCTCTCTGTATGTCCAATAAATAAATAAAATCTTTAAAAAAAGGCTGATGGATGCTAAATTATGAAAACTGCTCCCTCCAAATGATGCTTCTTCATAAGGATTTAAGAATTTAAAATTGTAAGAATTTAAAATTGAAACTTGATCGTAGGATTTATCTTATAGAATAACATCAAGTGAAGGCAGTTATTATTAGATCTGAAGTATTTGTGATTCTGAATTCTTGGCCTCATTAGTAAATTTATTTTTAAATTCTCCCATGGAGTGGTGATTGGCCTTCAGTCTTTCATTGATGTACATCATTGGGTCAAATGAGATGTGTGTGCCCAGATCTATATATAATCTTCTTTGTATTTCACTGGAGATGGCATTTCTGAGTTTTGTTCAATTGAATTTGGACAGATGTTTTAATAGTCACTTCTAGAGTTGGCCCTGGAGAATATCTTCCTTTTTTTTTCTCTTCCTGATTCTCTGAAAAACCCAGACTAATTCACATTATAATAGTCATATCACAATTCAAGTTTTTCCAAACACTATAGCTGCAAAATAGAAGGAAGCTACTCAGAATGTAATGCTATTGTGAATTATTGAGAAAGAAAACATTATTATAATTAAGCTACCAGGTTTCAATGTATTTTATTGTTGCTTAGAAAATCCTAGCATACCCAGACTTTACAGAGATTTGATGATCCTAAGAGGAGCTGAATTCATGGACCAAAATAACTATGCACATAAAAAGTACAATTACTTACCTAAAAAAGATGATGTCCTTAACTTTATATGGCAATCCAAGTGTTATTGGAACAGGAATTAAAAAAATAGTTTAGGGGCGCCTAGGTGGCTCAGTGGATTAAGCCACTGCCTTCAGCTCAGGTCATGATCTCAGGGTCCTGGGATCAAATCCTGTATCAGGCTCTCTGCTCAGCAGGGAGTCTGCTTCTCTCTCTCTCTCACTCTCTCTCTCTCTCTCTCTCACTCTCTCTCTTTCTGCCTGCCCTCCGTCTACTTGTGATCTCTCGCTGTCAAGTAAATAAATAAATAAAATCTTAAGAAAAAAGAATGACTGTACTTTTTAAAAATAGCTTAAAAGGGGCACCTGGATGGCTATGTGGGTTAAAAAGTCATGTAGACCTGTGGATTAGAGTAGAGTGCCCAGATATGGACCATCAACTCTATGGTCAAAAAATCTTTGACAAAGCAGAAAAAATTATACAGTGGAAAAAAGACATCTTCTTCAATCAATGTTGCTGGAAAAATTGGACAGCTATGTATGGAAGAATGACACTCAACCATTCTCTTATACCATACATAAAAATAAATTCGAAATGGACAAACGACCTCAACGTGAGGCAGGAGTCTATCAAAATCCTAGAGGAGAACATAGGCAGTAACCTCTTGGACACTGGCCACAGCAAATTCTTTCAAGACATGTCTCCAAAGACAAAGAAAACAAAAGCAAAAATGAACTTTTGGGACTTCATCAAGATCAAAAGTTTCTGCACAGTAAAGGAAACAGTCAACAAAATGAAGAGACAACCCACGGAAAGGGAGAAGATTTTCACAAATGACATTACAGATAAAGGGCTGATATCCAAGATCTATAAAGAACTCCTCAAACTCAACACACAAAAAACAGATAATCATGTCAAAAAATGGGCAGAAGACATGAACAGACACTTCTCCAAAGAAGACATACAAATGGCAAACAGATGCATGAGAAAATGGTCATCATCATTAGCCATCAGGGAGATTCAAATCAAAAGCACATGGGATACCACCTTACACAGTTAGAATGGCCAAAATTAACAAGGCAATAAACAACAAGTGTTGGAGAGGATGTGGAGAATGGGGAACACTCTTACACTATGGGTGAGAATGCCAATTGGTGCAGCTATTTTGGGATACAGTGTGGAGACTCCTTAAGAAATTAAAATTAGAGCTACCCTATGATGCTGCAATTGCACTACTGAGTATTTACCACTAAGATACAGATGCAGTGAAAAGAAGGGACATCTGTACCTATAGCAGCAATGGCCACAGTCATTAAACTTTGGAAAGAACCAAGATGACCTTCAATGGATGAACGAATAAAGAAGATATGATCCATTTTTACAATGGAGTATTATGCTTCCTTCTGAAAGGAAGGATACCCAACTTTTGTAACAACATGGACGGGACTGGAGGAGATAATCCTGAGTGGAATAATTCAAGCAGAGATTGTCAATTTTCATATGGTTTCACTTAATTGTGGAGCATAAAGAATAACACAGAAGACACTGGGTGATCAAGAGGAGAAGTGAGTGGGGGGAAATTGGAGGGGGAGACAAACCATGAGAGACTCTGAGAAACAAACTGAGTTTTGAGGGGAGGAGGCAGAGGGTTGGGTAAGCCTGTTAATGGGAGTTATGGAGGGCACATTTTGCATGGAGCATTGGGTGTGGTGCATAAACAGAGAATTTTGGAACCCTGAAACAAAATAAAAATGACAACAACTCCTTTTCCCAACATGCGGTAGGAGTCCCCCAAATGATTGGAAGCAGCCTCCATTAGAGATCAATCCACTGCATGTTGAAGGTCCTCCCACTTCAAAAAGACCAAGAAATATCCAATCCCAAAACAAAGTAAGGGCCAGCTCCACCTCATGGAATACCACCTGCTCTCCCTTAGATAGTGTGCTGTTGCTTTAATAAACCTGCCTTCTGCTATCATTTGGGCATTGATCTCTAATTCTCACGTGCCAACAATAAAAATAATGATGGTTTACCGTTACAATTCATAGAAAAGGAGGTACAGGGAAATTGAATGGAAGGGAATAACAAAGTAGGTTCATAAGTCAATCTTCCTTGTAAAAACATTAACCTGAAAGAGCGTTTCTGCCACTCTCTCCTGTTTGATCTGATAAAGAATGACCATGATACATGAATTATAGTTCGGGATTTTGAAAAGCATAATAGCTTTATACCAACACTTGAGCTTTTATTTATTTATTTATTTATTTATTGCTAACAAGATAGGTCGATTTGATATGCGGTTCCTGACAACCAACCTCAGAGGAGATTCCATCTTCATGAGAAGTCAGAAAGAACCACAAACCAAACCTCAAAATGGATTCAAAGAGAAAATACTCTTAAAAAATTTCCCTTCCTGGGGCACCCGAGTGGCTCAGTGAGTTTGGCTCACTGGGCTTTTGCGTTCGGCTCAGGTCATGATCCTAGGGTCCTGGGATTGAGTCCCATGTCTGGCTCTCTGCTCAGCAGGGAGCCTGCTTCCACTTCTCTCTCTGCCTACTTGTGATCTCTGTCTGTCAAATAAATAAATAAAATCTTTAAAACAATTTTTCTTGGGCACCTGGGTGGCAGAGTGAGTTAAAGCCTCTGCCTTTGGCTCAGGTCATGATTCCAGGGTCCTGGGATCGAGCACCACATCAGGCTCACTCCTCAGCAGGAAGCCTGTTTCTTCCTCTCTCTCTGCCTGCCTCTCTTCCTACTTGTGATCTCTATCAAATAAATAAATAAAATCTTTAAAACTAAAATTTCCCTTCCTATCAGAAGCAGACCAAACCACTAACAAATTTCCCAGAAAGCTTCATCTAAAAGGTTGTACTTTCTTCAGACACCCAGCAGGACCTTCTTCTCGGGGCCTGGTATTTCTTCAATGGCCTATTCCAGAGAATAAGACACTAAACTACTGAGCGCCAAGGGCCTCAGAACCACAAAAGAGATGATGAGGTGCACAATGTATGCCTCTGGTCACCAAGAGGGTATGTAAACGTTTGCTGCTTTTCTGCATTTTTCAAAGCTGAGTTTTTAGCTGGTGGCCGCTCCTTTAGGATAAATTGCTGATACCGTATAGTAAAAGCTATTATATGATCTTTTACAAACCATTTCCTATCTTTGCAATCTCATGTGCCAAGACAGACACGGATTATTTAAAAACCTGAAGAGAGTGCTATTGCATTTAAATTGCCTGTAACCTTCGTGCAATAGATTTATGATTGATGATTTAGTTAAAATATAACTAAATATAACTAAAATATAACTGTTTTAAATATTTATTCTCAGTAAACGATTTCAAACTATGCTCATTTAAGTAAGTTGGTGCATAATCCCATTTCTATTAAAACATAGTGCAAGGACCAATGCCGCGCTTCCCAGAGAACCCCAAGCTCTTTTTCTAGAATGGCCATATGCATATGTATCAGGCATCCTCTTTTCACTCCCTTTGTGGAGCACCTACCATGGAGGTCATGTAATAACCAATAACCAAAAAACAAACAAAAAACCCAAACATCCAGGTGGAAGTGATTCACGCGTGCCATCATGCAATGGCAGACCTTGCCTGGAGACTAGGAGACTGCTCAAACAGATCCCGGGCAGGCATCTCAGCCCAGGCCTATGCTGGGGAAGCTGGTTCCCGGCTTTGGGCAAAATGAGGAAGTCAGGGAAGTGACCCTAGAGTGCAGCCGGGGTTTAGGGCAGATGATCTTTTTGCAGCCAGGCAGCAGGTGGACACCCGCTTGGGGAGCCAGGCTAGGAGGCCGCCCAGCGCTGGCGCTGGCCAGACTCGCAGGCCCCTGGGGCTTCGCCGGCGCCATTGCCCCGGCCCGCACCTCAGGACGGAGGGGGATGGGGGTGAGGGCGGGGGCGGCCCGGAGAAGGGGCTTTGCTAATTACCGAAGCGGGAAGTGAGCTCGCGGAGGAAGTGGTGGAGAGTCTGAGAGGAGGTGGAGGGGCTGGCGGAGGAGGGGCGCGCAGCGCCGCGGTGCTCTGCTGAGGCCCAGTCAGCACTGCAGGAGCCCCGCCCTCCCGCGCTCCAGCCCAGCCCCTGAGGCCGCGCCATCCCGCACCCGCGGCCCACTGCCCCGCCCCTCCCCAAGGCTTCCCCAGACGACCCTGTGCGAGCAGGTAAAGTGACACCGCGCTGCGCCCTCACCTGGAGCAGAAAGCGCGGGCCCCGAGCTCGCGGGGGTGTCGGGACCCAGCCTCCCGCGACCCCCGGGGCAGCGGGACCACCCCGGACGACGCGCCACACCCGGGTCCCCACGGGGTCGGGCGGGGACGGAGCCAGGCGAGGTGCTCCCCCCAGCGAGCGCAATAGCCCCCATCGTTTGGCACCCCCACGTGCGGGTGCCGAGGACCCCCTTCCCTCATCCCGAGCTGTGGCCCCGCCACTTTTGTTCTGGACTTGGGATCCCAGGTAGAAACTAGTCCCTCAGACCTCCCTGGCAGCAAGGAGCACAGGGAGGGATTCTCAGTCCTGTGTGTCCCCCGCCCCCCTCTTCCTCTCTCCACATTCACATTCCTTCTGGCCTCCCTTTCCTCTCCTCATTGTCACTTTTATTAAATGGTTTTGTTCTGCATGTTCACCTGCAGAGCGATTTCATCAATGAATATACAGGAAACTGAGTTGGAGCCCACCTGTGAGAGCCCACCTGTGGAGGCCTTTCATTAGAATGGTCTCTGGTTCTAGCCTCAGTTCAGAATACTGTGTGTACCTGAGGACCGAGTCCAGATGTTTCTTTCATCTCTGATTTGAATTTGAAATCCTAATGTCACTATGACCTGGGAAGCCGAGGTCCACAGCATCTTCATCTGAAATTCCACTAGAGCTCCCATTTACCTAGTGCCCAGCCTGAGTCTGTTTTCCACTACTGTCAGGGTTCTAGAAGTTCATGCACTGCCCACCACTGACAGTAGGGGCATCTCTCTGTCCAGATTTTCCCTTTACATAAGGAGGTCAGTTACAGGAGATTAGGGCCCACTCTAACCACCTCACTGTAATGTGATTGCATCTGTAAGGACTCTAGTTCCAAATAAGGTCACGTTCTGTGGTACCAGAGATAAGGACAGCAGCACGGTTTCTGGGGGTAATGCAGGTCAGCTCTTAACAGTCCACTCTCTGGCTCCCCAAATTCATGTCCTTCCCGTGTGCAAAATACCTTCACCCAATGCCCTCCAAAGCACTAATCATCCTAGAATCAACTCAAAATCTGAAATCTCATTTGTCCTCCTCCTCTCAAAGACCTAGATCTCACCCAGACCATGGGACCTGAGGACTGCATCCAGAAGCCACAGTCTCCTGGTAAAGCTGCCCATCAGGTCCTGACATCACCCTCATTCGTCGCAGCAGCCGAGGGCCTACAGTTCTGAGAGACAGTTTCTCAGAGGAAGTTTGAAGACCACCTCAGAGGACGTTGTTTGGGAGTGGATGAAGAGGGAAGGGGGTCAGATCCTCCTGCCATTCCCAGGGCACCCAGAACCCAGAGAGTGAGGCCTTGGGTGCTTTCTAGTGACAGTTTCAAGGCAATTCTTTGACTTTGGGACTTCAGAGTTAATTTAGTTTTCATTTGTGATTATTATTTTTGTGGGGGGGCCATAGCATTTCATTTGACCTATGGCTGTTTTCACTCCCGGTTCTGAAGAAGCCCCTAAATCCTAACCCTGTTGAGGACTCTGAAAGCTCTCAGAGCAGCAGTACTGGGGGACAGTGTGGATACATGGTTTGGTTTCTCCTCTGGCCTGATTCTGCGGCAGCCCCGCTCTGTCCTCCTCAGACTTCAGAGCAATAGCTGAATAAGTGGAGAAAGGACCAGGGGGTCAGGAAGGTGGCCATGGAAGAGTGACTTCTCTGGAGGGTGGCTGAGCTAGTGAGTGAGCGTGTTAGTCCAGCTCTGCCTGCAGTCTGGATGGAGCTGAACAGGGGCCAGCGAAGGGGAGGAAGAGCAGAGAGCAGGGAAAAAGGGACCATGGAGGAGATTCAGACGAAGGGAAGTAATTGGGAGGAGAGAAGAAACTCTAGAAGACAGGCATGTAAGAAAAGATAAGGGATGAAGTGGGCATCAGGAAAGGGCACCACCAGGGAAGGAGAGAGGGGAAGGGAGAGCAATGGAGGGAGGAAAGGGGAAAGGAAGAAGGGAGGAGTCAGCACGCCAGGGCTCCCCCTGCATCTGAAGAAGAGGTGCCTGGTCCCCCCTGTCAAACAGGATGCTCACTCTTTGTTCCCAGTTTCTCCTCCCAGTGCTACTGGGCTTTGCAGCAAATTAATGACATATATAAAATTATAGGGAAATGACACCTTCGGTTCCATTATGAGTAGAGCTTTTAAAATGGTCTCATGAGGCAGGAATTCTAGCCATTGGCTGTGCAAGGCATGAGGCCTGTTAGTGATTCTACTCTTTCCTCTGCAGAATGGGTCTTTCTACATTCCAGGAACTTTCTACCCCAATAAACAATGTGGCAATTCTCTCAGTTTGTTGTACTTTTGGTTTAAACAGCCAACTGTCTCTAAAAAAGGACTTTTGTTTAAAGTCCTTTAAAAAAAAAAAAGTCCTTTCAAAAAAATCTTGTTTTTTATTTTTTATTTTTTAATCCCATATGTTTACTCTGATCCTGGAACTTTGTCATTTTGAACTTCTCTGCTGATTAAAATATTCTTCATCATCAGCACTTACTGCTCTCCTCTCCTGGTGGTCTCTCCAGAAGGGGTCTTCTCTAGCTCTTCTAGCAGGAGATGGGCACTTCCCCTCTACCCCTGTTGCTGGACCAAGCTTACCTATCCTGCAGGGTCAGGTCGGCCTGGCCTTTTATCTGTTGTTCTCTTCTGAGTGGTTAGTTTTTCATAGATATCGTGCTTTGCTTTTGTCAGGATTTACCCTGCACTATCAAAACCCTTTTCTTGTGCCAGTGAAGCCTAAGAAACAGTCCTGATGAGAGAACCAGGATCTCGAACAGATCATATTTATCCTGAATGTTCTGTCCAAAATGAAAAATACATTTCTGAGAAGCATCAAGTTCTCTGAGATGGGAAGTTTCACCAACTCTGTCATGTAGGGGCATCAATTCTGATTCTGTGTCAATTTTCCTACTTTCCCAGCTAGTAATTCTCTACCTCAGAAAGCCCACTCTCAACCGTTTCCTCTCTCAAAGGCAGTTGCTCTTAGAGTCTGCACATGGCACTTGGGGCCTGCTGGTTGTTGGCTACTGCCCTCTGTACCTTGGGTCTAACAGCTGCGTGGCATCAAGATGAGAACGTCTCTTGATCTAAGACTTAATATAGTTTGGGGCACATGGTAAGCAATAATCACTTATTTTGTTGATCCAAGCGTTCACCTTTCTTAATTATTCTAGTACCACAGTTTACTTGTTCTAAGATTTGTCCCCCCCCATTCTAATATCTCTTAAGGTGGCACGCACCTTGCACTTGAGGACATATCCTAGTTTAACTGACAGCATTTCTCTTTCTTAGTCGAACATAAACTATAGTGCATCTTACCCTTGATGAAAGCTAGGATGCAATTAAATACTCTATTATGGTTATGATTCTGATATTTGAAATCCTCTGGTAGCTCCCTGTGCCCCCACAGTGTCGTGCCTCACCTCCTTGGAATAGTGTACAAACCATCTCATCCCCAGTGTTAACCCCGGGGCTCAGCCTCCATCCCCAGGTGATGCTGCCCGATCAGCTGTCGGTTGTCAATGAACTTGCTGTAGTTTCCCGAATGCACTGTGCTGCCTCCTGGCACTTTGAAACTTGACACACTCATCCTCATTTTTCGCTTTGCCCATGTCTATCCCCTCCCCTGAAAATCTGCTCCTAAGTGGCTTTTCCCAGCTCCAACCTAACCTTGGCAGTCTTTTATCTCCCTGTGGTAAAGCCTGTCACACTGCACCATGGACATGCCCGTTGGCCCCCTGAGAAGACAAAAGGGACAGTGATGGCCCCCCAGCATTTGCAGCTCTAGTGCAGAGCCCCATGCCTGGCTTGCAGGAAATGCCAGATCATGAAGACAAACGGAGATCATCCTCTGGCTAAAACCAGCCCTTCTTTGCCTACCGCAAGGATCTGGATCAATAAAGAGCAGCCAGTTATTATTGCTGTTTTTCTAGGGATTTTTCCCCATATATTTCCCTGGTCTTTACTCTTTTAGTAGCACTTTAATTCAGGCTTCAAGCGCTTCCTAGTCTGATCAGGTGAAATCATTTTCCTTCCCATACCCTCGATGATTTCACACCTAGTAATTCTTTTTTTAAAGATCTTATTTACCCATTTGACAGATCACAAGTAGGTAGAGAGGCAGGCAGAGTGAGGGCGGGGGGAAGCAGGCTCCCCGCTGAGCAGAGAGCCCGATGTGGGGCTCCATCCCAGGACCCTGAAATCATGACCTGAGCCGAAGGCAGAGGCCTAAACCACTGTGCAACCCTGGAGCCCCATATCTCGTAATTTTTAATCAACGTGGATTTGCTGCATCAAATAGTACCTTCTTCTTCAAATATAAATATATAAATATATAAATATATTGATCAAGTCACGTGCATGTCCTAGGAGAATGTCATACCTTTAGTAGCAAACTTGAAATCTTGGCCATTGGTTTTGATTTTTGTTTTGGATTGATTTGGTTTGGTTTTTGTAAATTTAAAAATCTCTCCATCCTTTGGCTCTGTCTGACCTGAGTGCTTTCAGCTGTTTCTGCAACAAAATTGTCCTGGCAGCGAAAACTCTCATTGTTTTCAGTGGCGCCCCCTTCTGAACACTTTGTTAATAAAAAGCTTTTTTTTTTTTTTTTTTTTGGCTATTGTAAATGTGGACAACAATTAGGAATTTCAAAGTGGTGAACCTCAGATAATTTTCTCTAAGTGTGGGGTGAGGGTTACTCAAAAAGGAACTTGACAAGTCTTTAAAAATATTGATAATCATTATAACATACCGTGACTTATTGTTACTGTGCTCTTAACTGGGCTAACACTTGTTGGCTTCCGAGAAAGACTAACATAGTTCTATATGGTTCTGGCGGCGTTCTAGCACAGGGTCTCAAGAGGCAGGGATTCTAGCCACTGGCTGTACACATTACTGAAGTTCTTTGTTCCCTTTAAACATTATTTCTCTCTTGATATGCATTCTTGTTTTGTATTATATTGCATTATAAAGTTTTTTTTTAACAGACTGCATTTTTTAGAGTAGTTTGGGGATCAAAGTAAAATTCCCTTTCCCCACATACACACAGCCTTCCGATTATCAACATCCTGTACCACGGTAATAATTTTTCACGCTCACTGACCCTACACTGACACATCATTATCACCCCAAAGTCCACAGTTTACATTAGAGTTCACTCTTGGTGGGGCACCAGGGTGGCTCAGTGGGTTAAGGCTTCTGCCTTCGGCTCAGGTCATAATCTCACGGTCCTGGGATCGAGCCCCAGACCAGACTCTCTGCTTGGCAGGGAGCCTGCTTTCTCCCAACCCCTGCTTTCCCCGCCTGCCTCTCTGCCTGCTTTGATGCCTGTCAAATAAATAAATAAAATCTTAAAAAAACCTTTTCTCATAGAGTTCACTCTTGGTATAGTATCTTATGCATTTTGACAAATGTGTAGTGATATATATCTAAAATATCATGCATATCATACAGAACATTTTCACTGGCCTAAAAATCCTCTGTGCTCTGCCTGTTCATCCTCCTCCTCTCCTAACTGCTACAAACCGCTTACTTTTATACAATTTGCATAGTTCTGCCTTTTCTAGAAGGTCATATAGTTGGAACCTTGCAACACGAAGCTTTTTCAAATTGACTTCTTTCACTTATTATGACGGATTTTAAGTTTGTTCCATGTCTTTTCATTGCTTTATAGCCATTTCTCTTTATCGCTGAATCATATCCCATTGTTTCAATGGACCACAGTTTATCTAACCAATCTCCTCCTGAAGGACATCTTGGTTACTTCCAACTTTTGGCACTTATGGGTAAAGCTGTTACAAACACAGGTTTATATGCAGAATTCTGTGTACACAAAGTTGTCGCTCTTTTGGGTGAGTACCAAGGAGCATGATTGCTGGATCATATGGTAAGAATATGTTTAGTTTTGTAAGAAACTGCCCAGCTGTCTTCCAAAGTGGTAGCACCATTTTGGTGTTCTCACCAGAATGAATGAGAGTTTCTCTTGTTCCTCATCGTCAAAATCATTTTATGTTGTCAGTATTTTGGATTTTAGCCATTCTAATAGATGTGTAGTGATAGATCATTGTCTTATTTATTTATTTTTAAAAAAGATTTTATTTATTTATTTGACAGAGAGACATCACAAGAAGACGGAGAGGCAGTCAGAGAGAGAGAGAAAGGGAAGCAGGCTCCTCCTGAGCAGAGAGCCCAACGTGGAACTCGATCCCAGGACCCTGAGATCATGACCTGATCCAAAGGCAGCGGCTTAACCCACTGAGCCGTCCAGGCGCCCCTCATGTTCTTTTAATTTACAATTCCTTAATTAGACATGCTGTGGATCATCAAAGCATCCGTTCATATCATTATTGCCAGCTCAATATCTTCTTAAGTGAGGTGTCTGTTCTAGTCCTTGCCAATTTTTCAATCAGGTCATTCATTTTCTTGTGTTTGAGTTAATAAATGAATAAATAATAATAATAAATAATAAATAAATAAATAAAAAATGAATGAATGAATGAATTTATTATATATATTATATATGTTATATATAATATATATTATATATATTATTATATATTAAATAATTTATTAAAAATAAATTTACTAATGAGGCCAAGAATTCAGAATCACAAATACTTCAGAACTAATAATAACTGCCATCACTTGTTGTTATTGTATAAGATAAATCCTACGATCAAGTTTCAATTTTAAATTCTTACAATTTTAAATTCTTAAAACCTTATGAAGAAGCATCATTTGGAGGGAGCAGTTTTCATAATTTATCATCCATCAGCCTTTTTTTTAAGATTTTATTTATTTATTGGACACAGAGAGAGAGAGAGAGAGAGATTACAAGTAAGCAGAGAGGCAGGCAAGTAGGGAGGGAAGCAGGCTTCCTTTTGAGCAGAGCCCGATGTGGGGCTGGATCCCAGGACCCAGAGACCATGACTTGAGATGAAGGCAGAGGCTTAACCCACCACCCACGTGATGAGAGAGCCCCTCAGGTGCCCCTCATCCATCAGCCTTAATTGTTTGGAGGAAAATGTGTGGATGAATAATGCCTTAGGGAGCTAATCTCTCTAAAGGATTTTCAATCTTTACCCCTTCAAGGTTTTTGCACAGTTCTGATAGCCTCTAAACATCCAGCTGATTTCTACAGTGAAAGCCTGTTAAAACTGTCCTCAAACCAGGAATAGAGCTTGAAACATACCAGTCAAGAACAACTTTGAGTCTTTTAAGGAATTTATCATCATTTCTTTGTTATGATTCCAGGTTCCTGGGATTGAGTCCCACAGTGGGCTCTCTGCTAAGCAGGGAGCCTGCTTCCATTCCTCTCTCTCTGCCTGCCCCTCTGCCTTCCTGTGATCTCTGTCCAGTAAATAAATAAAATTTAAAAAAACCATATTTTATTTGTCCTTTCACCTATGGAAGGATATCTTGGTTGCTTCCAAGCTTTTGTCAGTAATGAATAAAACTACTATAGACATCTTTGTGGGTATAGGTTTCATCTTCTTTGGATAAATACCAAGAACTGCTACTGCTGAATCATCTGGCAAGAATATGTTTAGTTTTGTAAGAAACTGCCAAGTTGTTTTCCATTCTTTATTCTCAATAGACATGGAAGAACATTCCTGTTGCTCCACATCCTCACCAACATTTCGTGTTCTGTTGTCAGTGTTCTGGATTCTGGGTATGTACTGGTGTCTCTTTTTTGTTTTAATTTGCATTTTCCTGATGACTGGACCATTTAATTCCTTAGGAGCATTATAGCATTTCAACTTTTCATGTTCAATAAACTTACTGGGGTTGCTCCCTTTTTTATTCAAATGGAGAAATAGTCATGATTTCATCTAAAGAAAGTGTTATTGATTGTGTTGTTTTCTAGGAATGAGTCGCACATGCTAGTTTAAAAGTTTTGTTAAATTCCCAAGTGTGTCACCGATAAAAGCCTTTTGTAGATTAGTAACTTGTTCAAAACAGAAAAGTTATGTAACACTCAATTGTTATACTATCTTTGTTTCCATCTTGCATTGTAATAACACCCATCTTAACTCTATTTAAGACAAGTCATCGCCAGATGGCTTTCTGGCATTGATTGCATGATATGAAATCTAGTATAACTAAAAGTTTTTGGTTTTAGTAGCCTATAAATCAATTTAGAAAAATATATGTATTTGAATATAAGGTAAAGTTTTAAATTATTTGGCAATAGGAAACTAAACTGTTTTTTGGTAAATTTTTATTTTCTAAAATTTCATTGGGCTCTTTTGCAATAAGAAACAAGTTACAAAAAATTAAGGTTTATTTACCCCAATTCAAAATTATTAGGAATATAATCATAGAGGTTGAAGTATTTAAAATATGGAACCCCAAATATTTTATTAGGTAAATTCTTGAATGCTGAGCATTCACTGTTAAAATATACTACTACTATTGATAGACTGGTAGAAGCCTAAAATCAAATATTTATTAAATATTTATATCCATATCTTTTCATGGCTTGGTAATTCATTTCTCTAGCATTAAATAAGATTCCATTGTTTGCATGTACTACACTTTATTTGAACTTTCACCTATGAAAGGATATCTTGGTTGCTTCCAAGCTTTTGTCAGTAATGAATAAAACTACTATAGACATCTTTGTGGGTATAGGTTTCATCTTCTTTGGATAAATACCAAGAACTGCTACTGCTGAATCATCTGGCAAGAATATGTTTAGTTTTGTAAGAAACTGCCAAGTTGTTTTCCATTCTTTATTCTCAATAGAAATGGAAGAACATTCCTGTTGCTCCACATCCTCACCAACATTTCGTGTTCTGTTGTCAGTGTTCTGGATTCTGGGTATGTACTGGTGTCTCTTTTTTGTTTTAATTTGCATTTTCCTGATGACATATGATGTGAAGCATCTTTTTATATGCTTATTTGCCATCTGTAATATTTTCTTTTGTGAGGTATCTGCTAAGGTCTTTGGCTCATTTGTAATCAGGTTTTTCCACGATTGTTGAGTTTTAAGGGGTCTTTGTGTCTTTTTGATTAACAGTCCTTTGCCAGATGTGTATTTTGCAAATTTTTTCTCACAGTCTGTGCTTTGCCTTTTCATTCTCTTGGCATTGTTTCACAGAGTAGACATTTTTAAATTCAGTGCTTGTGCTTTTGTAGCTAAAGTTATTTCCAAAACCAAGGTCATTTAAATTTTCTTCTATATTACCTTCTACATGTTTCATGTTTAGGTTTATAATTTAATCTGAGTTAATTTTTGTGAAGAGTGTATGATATCTGCCTGGATTTATTTTATTTTATTATTTATTTTATTTTTATTTTATATTTTTACATTTAGCTTCACCATTACTCCAGAACCATTTGTTTGAAAGATTGTATTTTGCTCTCTTGTATTGCTTTTGCTTTTATATTAAATATAAAATATAATTTATAATATATATTCTGTTCCTTTAATCTAGTCTTTCTGTGGTATTACAATATCTTGCTTCCAATTATCGTTATGGTATACTTTTTTTAAAGGTTTATTTATTTATTTGACAGAGAGAGAGATCACAAATAGGCAGAGAGACAGACAGAGAGAGAAATGAGGAGAAGCAGGCTCCCTGCTGAGCAGAGAGCCCAATACGGGACTCGATCCCAGGCCCCTGGGATCATGACCTGAGCCAAAGGCAGAAGCTTAACCCACTGAGCCAACCAAGCGCCCCATCGTTATGGTAAACTTTGAAGTCAGTCCTCAGGCTTTGTTCTCCTTCAACACTATGTTGACTATTGTGAGTCTTTGCCTCTCCATATAAACTTTAAAATAAGTTTGTTAATATTAAAAAAAAAAGAACTTGATGGAGTGCATTAATTGTATAGATAAACTTGGAAACCAGTGACCTCTTGAGCTTAGCAGGAGATAGACCATGGACATCAGTTGTCACAGTGGTGCCTCTGGCAGAACCTATTGCAAATCCCTAGGCAAAATGAGACCTCAAGGATCTGAGAGATGTCTAAGAAGTACTTGATACATCCCTTGGGTATGGTTTATTAAGTGTCCACCTGTCTGAAAGCTGGGGAATCTAGATAAGGGAGGGAAAATTAGTTATGATAAAACATATCAACAAACATGAATAAATGTTGTAAAACTAATTGTCATGGCTCATATACAATATGGCCGACAGAGGGACCATCAAAAGGAAAGCATCAGTTATGTTTATTGTGAAATGTTTTATTCAAAATAAAGCAATGAGAGGGGAAGACACAATGAGAAAATTACCATTTTTTAAATGGTAACCTTCTTACAAAATGGAATAGGGTTTATATTCTAAGTAGTATATTGAAAAGTAAAACATTGGGGTGCCTGGGTGGCTCAGTGGTTTGGGCTGCTGCCTTCGGCTCGGGTCATGATCTCAGGGTCCTGGAATTGAGCCCTGCATCAGGCTCTCTGCTCCGCAGGAAGCCTGCTTCTCTCTCTCTCTCTCTCTCTGCCTGTCTCTCTGCCTACTTGTGATCTCTGTCTGTCAAATAAATAAATAAAATCTTTTTAAAAAAAAGAAAAGAAAGGTAAAACATTAAAAAATAAAATTTAAATTTAAAAAAATTATGTAATTTTTAAAAAAGGTTAAAAAGAGCAGAACCATTTTTCTTGTAACTGGAAAATACATTCTATATATATCTATCAAAAATAACTTGTCGGGTGCCTGGGTGGTTTGTGGGTCAAGCCGCTGCCTTCAGCTCAGGTCATGATCTCAGGGTCCAGGGATGGAGCCCCACATTGGGCTCTCTGCTCAACGGGGAGCCTGCTACCTCCTCTCTCTCTTTGCCTGCCTCTCTGCCTACTTGTAATCTCTCTCTCTGTCAAATAAATAAATAAAATCTTTAAAAAAAAATAACTTGTCATGGGGGCACCTGGGTGGCTCAGTGGGTTAAAGCCTCTGACTTCGGCTCAGGTCATGATCCCAGAATCCTTGGATCGAGTCCCACATCGGGCTCTCAGCTCAGCAGGGAGCCTGCTTCCCCCCTCTCACTCTGCCTGACCCTGCCTACTTGTGATCTCTGTCAAAGAAATAAATAAAGTCTTTTATAAAAAAATTTTAAAAAATAACTTGTCATGTCTGGAATCAGGAGCATATGGAAAAAAATAATATCTGAGGACAATACTTCTGCCCTGTTTTGTGCCTTGTTAATATTTTTAAACAGTCAGGCAACTTTTAGCTTTATTGAAATACCTACTAAGAGACTAGCAGTGCCTTTTGGAGCCCTATGACTATAAAAAGTAATTGCAAATATTCAAAATGTTTAGTATGGTGTCACTATTTAGGGCCACCACCAAGCATGTTTCAGAAGTAAGCATAACTGTTACACTTCTGTAAGGCAAAAGGGCATGTTTTCAGGAGTTCCATCTGCTGTACCAGGAAGTGAATCAAGTAATGAATTTTGTCTATAAAATAATTCACTTTTCAATTTAACATTCCTCATTCCACATTATAATAATAAAAACTAGGAGGAGACTAAAACAAACAAACAACTACAACTACAACAACCAGCTTTTCCTTCAGTGGAAAAGTAAATAGAACCTTATGAGTAGCCTGAAATTTATTTTTAAATATTTTTAAGATAAGCGTTTTTGTTAGAAAACCATCTATTTTATATAGCTAAGAAATAACAGGCAAAGTTTTATTAACATCTAAAAAGTCTAGTTACTTCTATTTATCTATTAACTCATCTCTTTATGAAGTAGAACATGATCACACCTATTGTATCTACCCAAGTTTGTATGCTTTGGTTATTTTATGTTTGCTATTTCCTTGCTTAATTTTTACAATATTTGATACATAATAGTATCTTTAAGTCCATCTACGGTTTCACAGAATTTGTTTGAACTTCATCAATATGTACAATACTTTTTGCACGTTGATTAAAAATTACGAGATATGGGGGCTCCTGGGTGGCTCAGTGGTTTAGGCCTCTGCCTTCGGCTCAGGTCATGATTTCAGGGTCCTGGGATGGAGCCCCACATCAGGCTCTCTGCTCAGCGGGGAGCCTGCTCCCCCACCCCTCTCTCTGCCTGCCTCTCTACCTACTTTTGATCTGTCAAATGGGTAAATAAGCTCTTTCAAAAAAGATTTACTAGGTGTGAAATACACCGAGGCTATGGGAAGGAAAATGATTTCACCTGATCTGACTAGGAAGTGGTTGAAGCCTGAATTAAAGTGCTACAAAAAGAGTCAAGACCTGGGAAATATATGGGTAAAAAATCCCTAGAAAAACAGCAATAATAACGGGCTGCTCTGTATTGATACAGATCCTGCGGTAGGCAAAGAAGAGCTGGTTTTAGCCAGAGGATGATCTCCGTTTGTCTTCATGATCTGGCATTTCCTGCAAGGCAGGCATGGGGCTCTGCACTAGAGCTGCAAATGCTGGGGGGCCCTCACTGTCCCTTTTCTCTTCTCAGGGGTACAACGGGCATGTCCATGGTGCAGTGTGACAGGTTTTACCACAGGGAGATAAAAGACTGCCAAGGGTAGGTTGGAGCTGGGAAAAGGCACTTAGGAACAGATTTTGAGGGGAGGTGATAGACAAGGGCAAAGCGAAGAATGGGGATGAGTGTGTCACTTTCAAAGTGCCAGGAGGCAGCACAGTGCATTCGGGAATCTACAGCAAGTTCAGGACAACGGGCAGCTGATCTGGCAGCATCACCTGGGGATGGAGGCTGAGCCCCGGGGTTAACACTGGGGGTGAGCTGGTTTGTATACTATGCCGAGAAGGTGAGGTACTACACTGTGGGGGCACAGGGAGCTACCGGAAAATTTCAAATATCAGAATCGTCACCATCATAGAGTATTTAATTGCAACCTAGCTTTCATCAAGGGTAAGATGCACTATAGTTTATGTTCGACTAAGAAAGAGAAATGCTGTCAGTTAAACTAGGATATGTCATCAAGTGCAAGAGTTATTAGAATGGGTGGGGGAGGACAAATCTTAGAACAAGTAAACTGTGGTACTAGAATAATTAAGAAAGGTCGAACACTTGGATCAACTAAAAAAGTGATTATTGCTTACCATGTGCCCCGAACTATATTAAGTCTTAGAACAAGAGACGATTTCATCTTGAAGCCCCGCATCTGTTAGACCCAAGGTACAGAGGGCAGTAGCCAACGACAAGCAGGCCCCAAGTGCCATGTGCAGACTCGAAGAGCAACTGCCTTTGAGAGAGGAAACGGTTGAGAGTGGGCTTTCTGAGGAAGAGAATTACTAGCTGGGAAAGTAGGAACATTGACACAGAATCAGAATGGATGCCCCTACGTGACAGAGTTGGTGAAACTTCCCTTCTAAGACATCTTGAGGCTCCTCAGAAATGTATTCTTCATTTTGGACGGAACATTCAGGATAAATATGATCTGTTCGAGTTCCTGGTTCTCTCATCAGGTCTGTTTCTTAGGATTCACTGGCACAAGATAAGGGTTTTGATAGTCCAGGGTAAATCCTGACAAAAGCAAAGCACGGTATCTATGAAAAACTAACCACTCAGAAGAGAACAACAGATAAAAGGACAGGCCGACCTGACCCTGCAGGATAGGTAAGGTTGGTCTGGCAACAGGGGTAGAGGGGAAGTGCCCATCCTCCGCTAGAAGAGCTAGAGAAGACCCCTTCCGGAGAGACCACCAGGAGAGGAGAGCAGTAGGTGCTGATGATGAAGAATATTTTAATCAGCAGAGAAGGTCAAAATGACAAAGTTCCAGGATCAGAGTAAAAATATGGGATTAAAAAATAAAAATTAAAAAAACAAGATTTTTTTGAAAGGACAGTTGGCTGTTTAAACCAAAAGTACAACTCACTGAGAGAATCGCCGCATTATTTATTGGGGTAGAAAGGACCTGGAATGCAGAAAGACCCATTCTGCAGAAGAAAAAATAGAATCACTAACAGGCCTCATGGCTTGCACAGCCAGTGGCTAGAATCCCTGCCTCATGAGACCCTGTGCTAGAAGGCCGCTAGAACCATCTCAACTATGTTCGTCTTTCTTGGAAGCCAACAAGTGTTTGCCAGGTTAAGAGCACGGTAACAATCAGTCACGTTATGTTATAATGATTGTCGGTATCTTTAAAAGCCTTGTCAAGTTCCTTTTTGAGTAACCCTCACCCCACCCTTAGAGAAATTGATCTGTGGTTCACCTCTTTGAAATACCTCATTGTTGTTTCACATTTACAATAGCCAAAAAAAAAAAAAAAAAAAGCTTTTTATTAACAAAGTGTTCAGAAGGGGGCACCACTGTAAACAATGAGAGTTTTCGCTGCCCTGACAGTTTTGTTGCAGAAACAGCAGAAAGCACTCAGGTCAGACACAGCCAAGGGCTGGAGGGATTTTTAAAATTACAAAAACCGAACCAAATCAAACCAAAACAAAAATCAAAACCAATGTCCAAGATTTCAAGTTTGCTACTAAAGGTATGACATTCTCCTAAGACATGCGAGTGACTTGATCAATATATTTATATATTTATATTTGAAGAAGAAGGAACTCTTTGATGCAGCAAAACCATAGTGCAAGGACCAATGCCGCGCTTCCCAGAGAACCCCAAGCTCTTTTTCTAGAATGGCCATATGCGTATGCATCAGGCGTCCTCTTTTCACTCCCTTTGTGGATCACCTACCATGGAGGTCATGGAATAACCAATAACCAAAAAAGAAACAAAAAACCAAAACATCCAGGTCTAAGTGATTCGTGGGTGCCATCATGTAATGGCGGACCCTGCCTGGAGAGGAGGAGACTGCTTAAACAGATCGCGGGCAAGCATCTCAGCCCAGGCCTGTGCTGGGGAAGCTGGTTCCTGGCTTTGGGCACAATCAGGAAGCCAGCGAAGTGACCCGAGAGTGCAGCTGGGGTTTAGGGCTGATGATCTTTTTGCAGCCAGGCAGCAGGTGGACACCCGCTCGGGGAGCCAGGCTAGGAGGCCGCTCAGCGCTGGCGCTGGCCACCTTCGCAAGCCCCCCGGGCTTTCCCGGTGCCCGTGCCCCGGGCCCGCGCCTCAGGACGGAGGGGGAGGTGGGCGAGGGCGTGGGCGGTCCGGAGAAGGGGCTTTGCTAATTGCAGAATCCGGGAGTGAGCTCGCGGAGGACGCAGCGGAGAGTCTGAGAGGAGGTGGAGGAGCTGGCGGAGGAGGGGCGCGCAGCTCCGCTGTGCTCTGCTGCAGCCCAGTCCGCACTGCAGGACACCAGCACTCCCGGGCTCCAGCCCAGCTCCTGAGGCCGCACTGTCCCGCTCCCACGGCCCGCTGCCCCGCCCTGCCCCATGGCTTCTCAGGACGACCCTCTGCGAGCAGGTAAAGTGACACCGCGCTGCGCCCTCACCTGGAGCAGAAAGCGCGGGCCTCGAGCTCGCGGGGGTGTCGGGACCCAGCCTCCCGCGACCACCGGGGCAGCGGGACCACCCTGGACGACGCGCCACACCCGGGTCCCCACGGGGTCGGGCCGGGGATGGAGCCAGGCGAAGTGCCCCCCGCAGCGAGCGCAATAGCCCCCTTCACGCGCGTGTGCCGAGGACCCCCTTCCCTCATCCCGAGCTGTGGCCCCGCCACTTTTGTACTGGACTTGGGATCCCAGGTAGAAACTAGTCCCTCAGACCTCCCTGGCAGCAAGGAGCACAGGGAGGGATTCTCAGTTTTTCCGCCCCCCCTCCCCCCTCCTCCCCTGGCTCTTCCTCTCCACATTCACATGCCTTCTGGCCTCCCTTTCCTCTCCTCATTGTCACTTTTATTAAATGGTTTTGTTCTGCATGTTGACCCGCAGAGCGATTTCATGAATGAATATACATACAGGAAACTGAGTCGGAGCCCACCTGTGGAGGCCTTTCATTAGACTGGTCTCTGGTTCTAGCCTCAGTTCAGAATACTGCCTGTACCTGAGGACCGAGTCCAGATGTTTCTTTCATCTCTGACTTGAATTTGAAATCCTCCTCAGACTTCAGCCTCCGGGATTGCTCCTGTCCTTGCTCTCCCACTGTCTCGGTGAGGATCCGCCATGAGTGTTGAACACAGGAATGAATGAATGATATATACCCCAGGTCGCTGGGGCTTTTTCTTGTTTTGCTGAGGTTGGAAAGTCTTGGGAGAGACCCCCTGTATGCAGATACAGAGCTGCATGCAATTGTTTAGATAAACGTGTTCCCCACTTAATTGCTTGGGCATTGAACATTTCGCCCTTAACCTGTGGCTTGAGCAGTTAGGAGGATACAATCTGGAGGTGAATCAGAAGATGGCTGAATCCACATGGTGGTGGGCTGGGTTTGGGAGATTTTCCTGGAGATTCTAAAGAAAGATCTAAATTCTTTCAATGGGGAGTGGTAAACATTTTATCAATGGGAGATGGAAAATAAATTGGTTAACCTTTCCCTCCCCAACAAAACCCATTATTTGAAAAAACAAAAAAGGAAGTGAAGGGAGAAATCCTCCCACTCCCATGCCCACTCACCTCCATAGCCACCTCCTCTTCCAAGAACTAACAGACAAGGTGCCAAGAAGTGTTAGGTACCAGCAGTGCAGCAGTGGTCTCAGAGCTCATTCAAGGATCATGGTGAAAGGCATTCAAAGAGATTGTGGGGGCACAGGGATCTAATTAAGGGGGACAAGTTTAAGGTTTGCCTGGTCCCCTAAAAATTAATGGCACTAGAGAAGATGAGCTTTGGGAACTATAGCTTAATGGATACAACGTGTAAAAAGCTTCAGTGAGTCATGGTGGGAAGAGGCCATGAGGGCAGCAAAGACAGTCTTAGATGATGTTATTAATAGCACTACAGGCTCTAGATTTCCTGTGGTGGTGTTCTTGGCAAGACCAGCGTGGCCAAAGTGGATACTCACAACCTGGAACAGAGGGTCTTGGAGATCCCAGCAAGTGTGGTATGATGAGAGCCTAAAATGATAGGAGGTGTCCTTTGGAAGGACTGTCTTCTTGACTTTAAAAGGGAGAACCCAAATCTGTAGGTGAAATCTTCTTGGCTACAAAGAAGGCCGAGGCCTCCTAAGGTCAAGGTCTCCTCGTCACTTGCAAAGATGTCGAAGAACATATTCAGACATTTCAAAGATGTCCTCATGTCTATCCGTTCCCACTCTGGAATTCTATCAATAAGGTGAGAGTTCCTCTAGTTGGAAAAAAGATCTACAAAGACTTCCATTTCTCATGTAATTTCTGTAACCTCCAGGACACACCCACCTACTCCTTCCAGGGCTGTAATGAAGCTACAGCTGGTGCCAATTTGTGGAACTCATTAAAGGCTATTTTCCCTTATATACCCCCGGACCAAGTTCCCATGCTCCCTCACCTGATTTCCTGCACTCACCTCCCACCTGGTGTGTTCACACCTGCACGTGCCTTTTACCAACCCCTTTGCCAAAAGGCAGCCAGAGTGACCTTTCAAAGACCTATCAGTTCCTGGCATTTGTCTCCATAGAAAACTGCACTGATCTTCTAACAAATTCTCAGTCCTCCAAAGGCATCCATAATCCTCCCATCCGTCTCTTCTTACCCTTCCAATTGACTGATGCCTGTTCTGCCCTGTCTTTCTGCCCTTCAACCACGCTGCCTCCCTCTTCCTGTGGAGACCCCTCATGGTGCCTGCCTCCAAGCACACGTGATTCCCATTGATGGGAAGACCCTCTTCCTCTCCCCCCTCTCCCCACTCCAGTTACTCCCACTTATTCGTGAGCTCACAAGCCCCATGGTACACACTCTCCATGCAGCCTGCTCTCTCTTTTCTAGCACTGGCCTCCGTTTCTAGCTGTGGTTGTGTCACGGATGTCCCTCCCCAGCCTGCCTCCAAGCTCTCCGTCCATTTAGCTCCAACACCTGACACAGTGCCTGGCACGTAGTAAGCCCTGGCTAGCTTCTAAAGCCTCACTGAGGGACTGACAGCGTTTTTAAAATGTCACCACGTAGCCTCCAAACTGTAGGCAGAAAAAGCTTTGCCTGGATTGACATTTTAGTGACGTATTCGTCAAGTTAGATGTGTTCACTCGCTTTACCTTATAAAATTAAAAAAAAAAAAAGGACCTCTATATCGCTTCGCATCTAACGAAGGCACATGTATACTATTAGACCACATTATGAGCTTAATGGAGGGAGACAAGATTTTTTCGCTAAGAAAATGTATAAGACTTTTGAGGTCACGTGGGAGGAAATAGTCCGTTTGTTGGAGCATTGCTATCTTACTCTATCACAGCCACTAATAAAAATCTGACACGGGGTGAGTCAGAATTGTCTGTCGGAGATGAGTTAGATCTGGCTCATGTTCATACAGACATGAAGGCCATGAACGAAGAAGCAGGCTTTGAAAGCCTGGGTTGTGGAGGCTGTGTGGTTCACTGCGATGAGCTAAGTGCCCAGGGCCACCGGCAGACATGCAGGCCTGTGTCCTTTGTTCTGGGGTACCTCTTGCACCATGTGGTGAGGCTAGCAGCTGGGAGCAGCTCAGGACAGGACCAGGTGGCATCTTACCTCTCGCACCCTCCTGTGGGCTCCAGTGGGCTCCAGTGGGCTCCAGTGGGTCCCAGGGGACATCCTGCCTTCCTTGCAAAGCCCAGTAGCACTGGGTGCAGAAACTGGGACCAAAGAGTGAGCATCCTGTTTGACAAGCTGGACCAGCCACCTCTTCTTCAGATTCAGGGGGAGCCCTGGCCTGCTGACTCCTCCCTTCTTCTTTTCCCCTTTCCTCCCTCCCTCCCTCTTCCCTTCCCCTCCCTCCATCCCTGGTGGTGCCCTTTCCTGATGCCCAATTCATCCCTTTTCCTTTCTTACATGCCTGTCTTCTAGAGTTTCTTCTCTCCTCACAATTACTTCCCTTCGTCTGAATCTCCTCTTTGGTCCCTTTGTCCCCGCTCTCTGCTCCTCCTCCCCTTCGCTGGCCCCTGTTCAGCTCCATCCAGACTGCAGGCAGAGCTGGACTAACACGCTCACTCGCTAGCTCAGCCACCCTCCAGAGAAGTCACTCTTCGGTGGCCACCTTCCTGACCCCCTGGTCCTTTCTCCACTTATTCAGCTATTGCTCTGAAGTCTGAGGAGGACAGAGCGGGGCTGCCGCAGAATCAGGCCAGAGGAGAAACCAAACCATGTGTCCACACTGTCCCCCAGTACTGCTGCTCTGAGAGCTTTCAACGTCCTCAACAGGTTTAGGATTTAGGGGCTTCTTCAGAACCGGGAGTGAAAACAGCCATAAGTCAAATGAAATGCTATGGCCCCCCCCACAAAAATAATAATCACAAATGAAAACTAAGTTAGCTCTGAAGTCCCAAAGTCGAAAAATTGCCTTGAATCTGTCACTACAAAGCACCCAAGGCCTCACTCTCTGGGTTCTGGGTGCCCTGGGAATGGCAGGAGGCTCTGACCCCCTTCCCGCTTCATCCACTCCCAAACAACGTCCTCTAAGGTGGTCTTCAAACTTCCTCTGAGAAACTGTCTCTGGGAACTGTAGGCCCTCAGCTGCTGGGACGAATGAGGGTGATATGAGGACCTGATGGGCAGCTTTACCAGGAGACTGTGGCTTCTGGATGCAGTCCTCAGGTCCCATGGTCTGGGTGAGATCAGGGTCTTTCAGTGGAGGAGGACAGATGAGATTTCAGATTTTGAGTTGATTCTGGGATGATTAGTGCTTTGGAGGGCATTGGGTGAAAGTATTTTTCACACGGGAAGGACACGAATTTGGGGAGCCTAGAGTGGACTGTTAAGAGCTGACCTGCATTTCCCCCAGAAACCTTGCTGCTGTCCTTATCTCTGGTACCACAGAACGTGAACTTATTTGGAACTAGAGTCCTTACAGATGCAATCACATTACAGTGAGGTCCTTAGAGTGGGCCCTAATCTCCTGTATCTGACCTCCTTATGTAAAGGGAAAATCTGGACAGAGAGATGCCCCTACTGTCAGTGGTGGGCAGTGCATGAACTTCTAGAACCCTGACAGTAGTGGAAAACAGACTCAGGCTGGGCACTAGGTAAATGGGAGCTCTAGTGGAATTTCAGGTGAAGATGCTGTGGACGTCGGCTTCCCAGGTCATAGTGACATTAGGATTTCAAATACAAGTCAGAGATGAAAGAAACATCTGGACTCGGTCCTCAGGTACACGCAGTATTCTGAACTGAGGCTAGAACCAGAGACCATTCTAATGAAAGGCCTCCACAGGTGGGCTCTCACAGGTGGGCTCCGGCTCAGTTTCCTGTATATTCATTCATGAAATCGCTCTGCGGGACAACATGCAGAAAAAAACCATTTAATAAAAGTGACAATGAGGAGAGGAAAGCGAGGCCAGAAGGCATGTGAATGCGGAGAGTGGAAGAGCCAGGGGAGGGTGGGGGAGGGGGGGCGGAAAAACTGAGAATCCCTCAGGCAGGGTCTTCCTTTGCATGATGGCAGGCGCGAATAACTTCGACCTGGATGTTTGGGTTTTTTGTTTGTTTTTTGGTCATTGGTTATTACATGACCTCCATGGTAGGTGCTCCACAAAGCGAGTGAAAAGAGGACGCCTGGTACATAGGCATATGGCCATTCCAGAAAAAGAGCTTGGGGTTCTCGCGGAAGCGCGGCATTGGTCCTTGCACTATGGTTTCATAGAAAAGGGATTATGCACCAACTTACTTAAATGAGCATAGATTGAAATCCTTTACTGAGAATAAATATTTAAAACAGTTATCTCTTAACTAAATCTATCATCAACCATAAATCTATTGCACGAAGGTTACAGGCAATTTAAATGCAATAGCACTCTCTTCAGGGATTTAAATAATCCCTGTCTGTCTTGGCACATGAGAATGCAAAGATAGGAAATGGTTTGTAAAAGATCATATAATGGCTTTTACTATACGGTATCAGCAATTTATCATAAAGGAACGGCCTCCAGCTAAAAACTCAGCTTTGAAACATGCAGAAAAGCAGCAAACATTTACATACCCTCTTGGTGACCAGAGGCCTGCTTTGTGCCTCTCATCATCTCTTTCGTGGTTCTGAGGCCCATGGCGCTCAGTAATTTAGTGTCTTATTCTCTGGAATAGGCCATTGAAGAAATACCAGGCCCAGAGAAGAAGGTCCTGCTGGGTGTCTGAAGAAAGTACAACCTTTTAGATGAAGCTTTCTGGGGAATTTGTTAGTGGTTTGGTCTGCTTCTGATAGGAAGGGAAATTTTTTTTTTTTAGATTTTATTTATTTATTTGACAGACATAGATCACCAGTAGGCAGAGAGCAGGCACAGAGAGAAGTGGAAGCAGGCTCCCCGCAGAGCAGAGAGCCAGACATGGGGCTCAATCCCAGGACCCTAGGATCATGACCTGAGCCGAACAGAGAGGCTTTAGGAAGAGAAATTTTTTTAAGACTATTTTCTCTTTGAATCTATTTTGAGGTTTGGTTTGTGGTTCTTTCTGACTTCTCATGAAGATGGAATTACTTCTGAGGTTGGTTGTCACGAACCGCATATCAAATCGAGCTATCTTGTTAGCCATAAATACGTAAATAAAAAAATAAAAGCTCAAGTGTTGGTATAACGCTATTATGCTTTTCAAAACCCCGAACTATAATTCCTGTATCGTGGTCATTCTTTATCAGATCAAACAGGAGAGAGGTGGCAGAAACGCACTTTCAGGTTAATTTTTTTTACAAGGAAGATGGACTTCTGAACCTACTTTGTTATTCCCTTTCATTCAGTTTCCTTGTACCTCCTTTTCTATGAATTGTAACGGTAACCCCTCATTATTTTTATTGTTGGCACGTGCTTTGTGAACCATAAAGTGTACGCTATAAATGGGAGTGCTTTTCTTTTTTTGCAGTTTACAAAAAACTAATTTTTTTAAATTTATTTTTTATTGATTTTCAGCATAACTGTATTCATTCTTTTTGCACCACACCCAGTGCTCCATGCAAGCAGTGCCCTCTATAATACCCACCACCTGGTACCCCAACCTCCTAAACCCCCGCCCCTTCAAAACCCTCAGATTGTTTTTCAGAGTCCATAGTCTCTCATGGTTCAGCTTCCCTTCCAATTTCTCCCACCTTCCTTCTCCTCTCTAACTCCCCATGTCCACAAAAAACTAATTTAAAAACATTCATCCACCAGAGTACCCAAAGGGCTCCCACATAAACTATCTGTCGTTACATTATGTCTTTCTGCTTTCGCTTCTATTGCTGTCCAAACAATGTTTTAAAACATTCTTTAAAATGGGCCTTTTTAACAAGATTTTTACAAAAGATTTAATTTATTCATTTGTCAGAGAGATAGCACAAGCAGAGGGAGAGGCAGGCAGAGTGGGAAGCAGGCTCCTGGTAAGCAAGAAGCCTGATGGGGGACTCGATCCCAGGATGCTGGGATTATGACCTGATCTGGAGGTAGACAATTAACCAACTGAGCCATCCATGTGTCCCTGAAATGGGCATTTTTGACATTTCCTGATAGCACCTACACACTCATGAATCTCAGATTCATGATATATGGGGCTAGTGGACTTGACAATCATGGAGTCAAGCATGCTGGATTTGACTCACGGGCCTGTCACTGTGAATTTGGGTGGCTTGCTAAACTTGCTACATAGAAACCCAAGCATGTAAGAATTTGCAGGATTGTGACAGTTTAGTGGTATAATGTATACATATAAATACCTAAACCAGTGTCTCTCACAAAGTAGGTCCAAATAGACCAGCTCCCCTCCTGCCTTCATTCTGTCCTTGGAATTCCGTCCCTTGGGAGAAGTTCCTACTGCCTTTGTTACAAGAAATGAACGATATTTACTACACTGTTGGTGCATAGCATGGATCAAGACATTGAGTGATAGTATTAACATACTTCTTGAACTGCCCATTGCCCCCCAAGCACCAAATAAAATGTCATGCTCTGGGGAAACCAAAGTGAGAGGTCCCCAACTTTTAGGAGTTATGGACAGGAGAGAGATGCAAATACTGTGTCAGTGTAGAACCAGGCTAACTAATGTCTAAACCAGGAAGAGAATGTGTGTGGAAGAAAGGCACTGATGATGTATAAAGCCATTTGGCTGGATGGTGACTTCCCTCAGACTGACAATTTGCCATGAAAGCTTCCAGGCAAATTTGAGATCTTTATTAGTGACAATATGGCTATAGCCTTAAGGGGAAGAAAAAAACCAAAAACTGAAAACCAAAACACACATGCACACAAACTGTTGGTCTTGTGTCTTTTCACAAATAATGACAGTTATCAGAAATTTTATCTTTAAATGGGGAAAACAGCAACTGAAAATGTATTTCATTTGATTCATCACAGAATATGGTGTTTTTGTTCATTTCACACCATTTTTGTTAAGTTTTATTTAAATTAATGCAATCTGAGATAAAGTGTTAATATTCCTGAAGGTATGGACATTGTATACAAATGAACCCAGCTAAGTGGGCTCCTGGACAGGGTCTGATCTATTTATAAAAGTAGCTGGAGCTAAGTGGTTTGTTCCAGAAGAAGATAACGCCTTCCCTCCGTCGCATTTGCCTTCTACAGCCTAAGTGGGAGTTAATACGTTCACTTGTCTCCTTCAATTTTGTCCAGAGTGTGTTAAAGCAGTCATAGGGGACCTGGGTAGTTTTGCCATCTGCCTTCTCATAACAATGCCCCAGTTTTCTCCTGGAGAATCAACGTTCCTGCTTTCAGTCCATGCACTAAGGCAGCGGCAACTTCACACTGGTTCCTGACTCTAGCAGTGGCATGTCACCCACTAATGGCCTTTGAGAACATCACTGAGTGAGCCTTGAGTTTAGTAGATGCACGAGACCTTTGCTGGGTCGGTGAGGAGGTGGGTCTCTGAATAACTAGCCCGAGATCCACTTGTGTGTGGTGGAACAAACGAGCAGTGATGTGTTGGCCAGAGTGCCCATCCTAGAGAGCCCTGAATGCCAGACAAAAGCATTTGAGACTATTTTTTCAGGCAACAGGAAGCCAGGAAGCTAGTTTTGAAAAGCAGCACATGAAAATGTGTGTTTTTGGAAGATTAGTTGGGCAGCTGTGTGTACAATAGAGTGGAGGGAGGAGAGAACGCGATCCCTGAGTGCATTTAATCTTTATGATGCAGTGTAATTTATTATGAAGTTGAATTTGCATCCTTATCCAAACGTAAGGGAAACTCCTGTCCAAAACTGTAAATGTTTTTTGGTTGCCTTTTTTTTTTTAAAGATTGTATTTATTTATATGATGCAGAGAGAGATCACAAGCAGGCAGAGAGGCAGGCAGAAAGAGAGAGAGAGATGCAGGCTCCCGGCTGAGCAGAGAGACTGATGCAAGGCTCGATCCCAGTACTTTGAAATCATGACCTGAGCCAAAGGCAGAGGCTTAACCCACTGAGCCACCCCGGTGCCCCTGGTTGCCTTTTTAAGCATTCCCTGTCTCACATGAAGTGATTACAAATTTGCAGATGTGCATTAAAATGATGTATTCCAAAATGTTAATAGAGGAATTAAAAAATGTATTAAGTAAAATATTATCATTTTTGTTGATTTGAAGCCTATTTGACAAGGGACATAGCATTCTGGTGCATATATGTAAACATGAATAAGTATTTTTAAAAAAAATCTTTATTTATTTATTTGACAGAGATCACAAGTAGGCAGAGACAGGCAGAAAGAGGGAGGGGGAAAAAGGTTCCCCGCTGAGCAGAGAACCTGATGTGGGGCTTGATCCCTGGACCCTGAGATCATGACCTGAGCTAAAGGCAGAAGCTTAACCCGCTGAGCCACCCAGGTGCCCCTAAACATGAATAATTCTTAAAGGTTCCTCTACTCACTTATATAGAAGCCCTTTTCCAAACAGAAGATTAAATCTCTCTTGGCTACTCCTATCAGCTTATTCTGAATTATTTTCCATCCAGAAGCATGAACTAGAAAACCACAGTTTTTACACAGTGTTTGGTTTTCCACCAAGAGAATCACATAATTGGTGGTGATTCAGTGTGGTGTGTTGCTAAAAGCATTTCCAATGCTGTGGATACAAGAGGGTACTGCAGAGAGGTAAGGAAACAGGAGAAAAGGTATGGCTCTCTAATGAGCACTTTATTCTAGAATTTTCCTCCAGCCTTGGGAGCTCACCACTCACAAGTGTGTGCTGGTGCCTTGATCTCATGGGCCACAGTGCTCAGCATCTTCCAGCTGCTTTTTTAGTGAATACATATGTAACAATTGATTTCTTGCCCCAGACGTTGAGAGAAAAATCTGTTCAGAGGGATGGACACTCTAAACCAACACAGAAAACACTCTCTGTAGTCTTTTGTTAAATGAAAAAATATGGCCAAAAAACCACTTTTGACAGTCTACTACATACAGCAAAATGTAAATCTTAATTGAAATATGTTCTCTCAGCTGTGCTTAAGCAACTGAGTCCTGAGCTTTTCAGGTTTTCAGTCTGAAAGAGTACACCTCTGGTGCTCTGAAAGGGAAGAGAAAGGACACCCTGTTCTCCATATAAATTAAAGAAGAGAAATCTGTGCATTTAAGTGGGCCATATAAAAGTTATCAAGCAATTACCTCCTAACTCCTTCCTATCCAAATTACCTGATATTTTCTCCCTACTCCTTTATTCCACGTTACTGCCTTTTCCAGGATTCTGTCTCACATCACAACAGGACTTCTGTTATTTCCTTCTTGCAAGCTAGTTTTGTTTTCTGCATCTAAAAAAATGAACAATCACTGTGTATTTCAATTCCCATTTTCCTCAAATGCATTGATTCTTCTTATCTATTACTCTTTTCTCATACTCAGTGTCTTTGTCTTTATGGGGTTTGTACTTTGCTTTTCCCCATCCTTTACTGCCATTATATAATCAAATCTAATAAGTTCTTAGAGAAAGTTAAAAATTCCTGCATAGCCTCACGTGAACACAAAGTCACTGATTTTTAGCAAACCTATAAGATAGTCAGACATCCATTCAATTTCTTTTTTTTAAGATTTTATTTATTTATTTGACAGAGAGAGATGACAAGCAGGCAGAGAGGCAGGCAGAGAGAGAGAGGAGGAAGCAGGCTCCCTGCTGAGCAGAGAGCCTGATTTGGGGCTCGGTCCCAGGACCCTGGGATCATGACCTGAGCCGAAGACAGTGGCTTAACCCTCTGAGCCACCCAGGCGTCCCTCCATTCAATTTCTTAACTGAGTCTCAAATGCATCCTGAGTTCTAACCTAAACCTACGTTCTACTTGTTACACGTTGTTATATGACCAAATTCTTTCAGTTCAGTATTTTGTAACATTTAAATATTAATCAATTGATGCTTTGTCTGTGTATTTCTATGAAAATAATTTGAATACTGTAGATTTATTGTTATATTTATAGACTAATAATCAAAGTTTCATCAGTTGAAGTTTTTGGAAATTTCATATGTAATGATTAACCTAAAATGATACTGTCCAAAATCCCGCTGATATCAAGGCCCAACACCTGATTATAGCCAAACCTGTGGTGGATAGTTCCACGGGAAATTGCAGTTACTTAACACTGATAGCATCTCATGCTCTATCTCTCATTTTAGAATGTGTCCAACACAACCCAAAATTGTAGGAGAGTTAATGTCCTCTGAGGACAGCTCTCAGTGAAGTGGAAATAAGAACCATAGATAAAATTGTCAGTTTTCAGGTCTTCATGAGGACAACTTAAAGAAGTTTCTCAGGACCTTTCAGTAAAAGCAAGCCTTCATTTTCTATCCACAACAATTATATCAACAATGTACCTCTTTGACAAAGTTGCTTCTTCACTGTATCACTTTCCCATTCTTTTCTACCTTGGATAATCTCCCAGATAAACTAACAGTACTCAAATCCTTTGTCCTACACTTTGCTCTCAGGATAAATGGAGCCAAAAGACTTAGATTAATATCAAGTTCTGAATGGGATATTAGAGCTATTTCTGTCCAGATTTTCATAAACATAGGGACCTTTGAATTATCAGGCTATAAATAAGTTCTAAATGGAGGGGGCAAAAGCAAAAAGTAGAAATTTTTCAGTTTGATTTTTAATCATGATTAATTGACTTTATTGATTATTAAAAATACTAACATTATAAAAGTGTGGATCTTTGTAAAACAATGTCATAATGTAAGAAATAAGTTGCATAGTCCTTTGGAGAATATTAAACCAAGTGTTCAGGTGCCATCTAATTTCTTGTTTACTCCAGAACTTTGGTGTGCATTGTCTTGACGAATAGGATTTTGAAGTCCAGACAGACTAACAGAAACCTGATCCAAATGTGTGTGTTTATATTTCTGCTTTTGTTGTAAAAATCAAAGTGTGATTGCTGGTTTAAAATGGTAAAACTAATAATGTTCATGGCCTCTATTATAAATTTTCTAATTGTAAGGGAAAAATCCAACAAACATAGAATTAATTGATTTGCAAATCCTCAAAGAGCTACAGGATCAGGTAGTGGTATGTTCTGATTCAACAGCATCATAATGCAGGATTTTATACGTGTGGCTAATGGATATTTTCATGAATGTTTGCTAGCTAGTCAGCCAATACAGAGAAATATTAGGTAGGGTAATTACTCACAGTTGTGTTTAATAAAATGAGAGAAAATTATCAAATGACAGTAATAATAATAATCCTACAGCAGGCTAAATAATTCAATGATAATTCCAAGTATTAATCTAGCTTTCTTCCCTGATTATGACTCTTCTCTCCTTTATCATAATGGGAGTAGCAGATTGTCTGCAAGGAATTGTGAAAACCCAGCAGTGACTTTGGCAGTGAAGGCCTCCCATCCATTTTGATAGGTTAAAATGATTCTGGTTGGTCTTGAGCAAATGTGTCAATTTTTTTTTTCTGTGTGTGTCATAAAGAAAGAAGCAATAGTAAATTCTTGCTGTTATTCCATGGAGCCAATAAAATCATACTGCCAACAAGAGGCTGTTGACACCGTAAGTGTAGTTAACTGTCTTGAAATACTAGGCCTCGAAATAAAATTCCAATATTTCACATAACCTCTTTCTTTTTAAAGAAAAAAGAAAACAAAACAAACAACTATACTGCTTACCTTTAGGGCCCTGCTGTTGTGTAACTATTCTTGAACATGTCTACTGTAAGTGTATATATATATATTTTTTTTTCTGTGCAATAAATTCTTTTAGAGATAAATTTGGATTGCAAATTATTTTGGGGGAGGCATGGTATTTGGGGCTCGTCTTACAAGTAAAAAGGACTAAAAGAAAGAAGAAAAACATTTTTTATTACAGCATATTTGCATCTGTCCAAAGTACTTATTTACTATAGTACTGACTAATGTATAATACTGTACACAAAGAAAGAAGTTAAATGAGTTATAATGCAGTCGAAGTGTAGCTGGCCATTTTAAAACTTACCACTGAATCTTTCTGGTATGAAATGTGATATCTGGCAATCTGGTCCAGTTCATTACATCAGGTCATTTGTATGTTCTTATTACCATTTTGATAGCATAGCACATTTTATAACCCATACATTTTACAATGGAACTATGATGCATGTATTTTCAAAAGTATAGACATACATGAAGCTATGAGGTCAAAAAAGATGAATGTCCGTAGTACCATATAGACTCAACAAATAAAAGTGTCCAAGGCTCTGAGTGAGATTTATGAATATTGTGTAAGATTAGGCCAACATGTGGTTTTGTATAAATAATCTGTTCTTAAATTAGAATTACAGTCGTTGAGTACAGTGTTGAAAATGGCAGATAGATTTTAGCTATCTTTGCTCACTAGGGAAAATGGAAAAATGTTGAGTTTGGTCAGATTTTCACTTACCTTCTGAAAAATCTTACGTTTGAGAGAGAGAAGCCTTCTGAAATAAGAATCCTTAAAGACATAACCCCTTTGGCACAAGTTTTCAAGAAACTTGTTTGATGTTGTAGACAATTATATGGCACACGTACTGTTCTAGATGTTTCATGCCAATAATATGTAAGCCATACCAAGGCTACATATACATATAGAGATGTTCCTCAGCTTACAAGGGGGCTATGTACAGAGACACCCATAAGAAATTGAAAATGCATTTAATACCCCTAAACTATCAAATATCATAGCTTACCTTAAGCTTATTTAAACATACTCAGAACACTTACATTTGCCTGCATTTGGGCAAAATCATCTTAAGCAAAGCCTATTTTATAACAAAGTATCAAATATCACATGCAATTTATTAAATATTACACTAAAAAAAAGAAGAATCGTTATATATAGAATGGTTGTAAGAATATCAGGTGTTCACCCCTGTAATCTTCTAGCTGACTGGGAGCTGTGGCTCAATGCCCCTGCCCAGCATCACAAGATGGCACCATACCACATGACACTGGCCCTTTTTTTAAAGACCCAAATTCAAAGTTCAAAGTTCAAATTCTACTGAATCACTTTCACTTTCACATCATTGCCAAATATTTCATAAGTTGAATCATTGTAAATCAGGAGCCATCTGATTTGAAAGTTAAATCACAGTCACCCATATACACACATAAAAGGGCTTCATGTAGGGCCATCGATGTATCTCTAAACAACATAGCATTATATATCAACGGCAAAAAATGGATGCGAAGGGGACAATTGCTTTGCGTCAGTACTCTGAGCAGTAACATACATGGCCTTACTCACCTAGCAGAACTCCAGAGCTAGCTGATGGCAAGAAATTTTACAAATGTTTGCTGAACAGCTTAAGCACTATTATTTTTAACTTAGTGTGCATATCTGTTTTCTCAAGATATGTTAATTTATTTTATTGACTTATTACAAAACCGAATAATTTCCTCTTATTTAAGTGGCAGGTAAATAGAATTCTCTTTAATTTAAATCAAATGGCTTTTTAGGTTAAATATACTAAAAATTCTGAAACTTGTATTGCTTATGAATCTTTTATTGGAATCCTTATCAAGTTGTATTTTTCAAGTTTTTCCTAAATAATCTTCAATGAATTGAAAATAGTTTTTGGATTTTATTCAAGGCTATTAACACACAATTTCACTTTGTAAAATATAGTGCTAAACGTTCAACCAAAACGTTGTGTCTTTTTTTTTCCACTACCACATCCTCCATCTACGGACTGGATTCTCTCCCCAACTAGCACATATATACCATTGTCTATCTTTAGGATAAGTAAGGGTCATCTTTTGTCTTTATTCTATTCCTCGTATGCTTCTGAACTTGTTGAATTTTAATACAGTCACACCATAAGCATCACATATTTGATTCCCCTTTAAATAGTAAACAGTGCACAACCAGAGCATACCTTCAAAGCTATCATTATACTTACTCTGATATATTATTTTTGTATTTTTGTAAATTAAAATAATTAAATTATAGAACAAGAGTTTCAGGTGGTAGGTGTTGTAAGTTTTACCCAAACTGACTTTTGTCAAACTCGTTTTGGTCATCATATATGTTAAGTAGTTTTCTCAGGGTTATTTTTAGAATATCCTTGTATAATGAATATTTACACTGATATCTAGTATAAAAACCTTGCAATTAATTTTAGAAACATTAAGATATTGAAAATCAATATACTTCTTTAATTCATTAAAGACATTTTTGGCTTGTTTCCAGTACTTTCTTACTGGTTAAAAATTGAACTTGAAGTCGTCTGAATTTAATTATTTTATGGCACTTTCCCTTTGATAAATACAAAGACAATATTCTATATTAGCTATCTGAGAAGAATTTATTTTTTTAATTTTATTTTTTTGTAAGAGAGAGAGTGATAGAGACCACAAGCAGGGGGAGCAGCAGGGTGAGGGAGAAGCAAACTCCTGGCTAAGCAGGGAATCTGTTGCAGAACTGAGTCCCAGGACCCTAAGATCTTGACCTGAGCTAAAGGCTCAGGCGTTTAACTGACTGAGCCACCCAGGTGTTCCAATCTGAGAAGAGTTCTGTATGTTATCCTATTAATATGCAGTTTAAAGTCTAGGTAATTAACTTAATTTTTTAGTGGCTATATTCCAGGCAGAGAGTAAGAAAGAAATATTAAATCAACCATATTCTATGCATTCTAAATGAAAATAATTAATCAATCATAATAAATCCTTCTATTTATGGAATATCAACTTATAAGCTTTCCTCCATATGAACAATGCCAAATACCAGAATAAAGGGTCATCTAATACAAATAAAGGATAGAATTAAAAAATTCTGGTAAGCCATTTAATTTTGAAAAATGGAGCTATCTTGTTGCTGAGTTGTGGTTTTCAGTCACATAATATCTGATAAGTGTAGAAGTAAGGTGAGTGTTACGCGAGATGAGAAATGGTATATAATTAAGATATTTTTAAAAGTACAGATAAATACAAATTTGTAAACATAGCATTATGGAGGAATAAAAATAAATGATAGCTACACACTCTAATGTCAATAAATCTTGGAAAGTTAATAGAGAAGTAAAACAAGGACAGTGCAAAAATTATGGTACATTTTTATGAAGTTCAAACAAATTCTGTGAAACCGTAGATGGACTTAAAGATACTATTATGTATCAAATATTGTAAAAACTAAGCAAGGAAATAGCAAACATAAAATAACCAAAGCATACAAACTTGGGTAGATACAATAGGTGTGATCATTTTCTACTTCATAAAGAGATGAGTTAATAAATAAATAAAAATAAGTAGAATTTTTAGAAGTTAATAAAACTGTGCCTGTTATTATCTTAGCTATATAAAATATATGGTTTTCTAACAAAAACGCTTATCTTAAAAATATTTAAAAATAAATTTTAGGCTAATCATAAGGTTCTATTTACTTTCCCACTGAAGGAAAAGCTGGTTGTTATAGTTGTAGTTGTTTGTTTGTTTTAGTCTCCTCCTAGTTTTTATTATTATAATGTGGAATGAGGAATGTTAGATTGAAAAGTGAATTATTTTATAGACAAAAATCATTACTTGATTCACCTCCTGGTACAGCAGATGGATCTCCTGAAAACATGCCCTTTTGCCTTATGGAAGAGTAACAGTTATGCTTACTTCTGAAACATACTTGGTGGTGGCCCTAAATAGTGACACCATAGTAAACATTTTGAATATTTGCAAGTAATTTTTATAGTCATTGGGCTCCAAAAGGCACTACTGGTATCTTAGCAGGTATTTCAATAAAGCTAAAAGTTGCCTCACTGTTTAAAAATATTAATAAGGCACAAAACATGGCAGAAGTATTTTCCTCAGATATTATTTTTTTCCATATGCTCCTGATTCCAGACATGAAAGTTATTTTTTTAAATTTTTTTATAAAAGATTTTATTTATTTCTTTGACAGAGATCACAAGTAGGCAGGGTCAGGCAGAGTGAGAGGGGGGAAGCAGGCTGCCTGTTGAGGTGAGAGCCCAATGTGGGACTGGATCCAAGGATTCTGGGATCATGACCTGAGCCGAAGGCAGAGGCTTTAACCCACTGAGCCACCCAGGCGCCCAACAAGTATTTTTGACAGATATATATATATGCAATGTATTTTCCAGTTATAAGAAAAATGGTTCTGCTATTTTTAACCTTTTTAAAAAATTACATAATTTTATTAAAATAAAATTTTATTTTTTAATGTTTTACTTTTCTTTACTTTTTTTAAAAAATATTTTATTTATTTATTTGACAGACAGAGATCACAAGGAGGCAGAAAGGCAGGCAGAGAGAGAGAGAGAGAGAGAGAGGAAAGCAAGCTTCCTGTGGAGCAGGGAGCCCGATTCAGGGCTAGATCCCAGGACCCTGAGATCATGACCTGAGCCGAAGGCAGCAGCCCAAACCACTGAGCCACCCAGGCACCCCAATGTTTTACTTTTCAATATACTACTTAGAATATAAAACCTATTCTATTTGGTACAAAGTTTACCGATTAAAAAATGGTAATTTTCTCATTGTGTCTTCCCCTCTCATTGCTTTATTTTGATTAAAAAATTTCACAATAAACAAAACTGATGCTTTCCTTTTGATAGTCCCTCTGTTGGTCATATTGTATATGAGCCATGACAATTAGTTTTACAACATTTATTCATGTTTGTTGATATGTTTTATCATAACTAATTTTCCCTCCCTTATCTAGATTCCCCAGCTTTCAGACAGGTGGACACTTCAATAAACCATACCCAAGGGATGTATCAAGTACTTCTTAGACATTCTCTCAGATCCTTGAGGTCTCATTTTGCTTAATATTAACAAACTTATTTTAAAGTTTATATGGAGAGGCAAAGACTCACAATAGTCAACATAGTCTTGAAGGAGAACAAAGACTGAGGACTGACTTCAAAGTTTACCATAACGACGGGGCACCTGTGTGGCTCAGTGGGTTAAGCCTATACCTTTGGCTCAGGTCATGATCCCAGGGGCCTGGGAACGAGTCCCATATTGGGCTCTCTGCTCAGCAGGGAGCCTGCTTCTCCTCATCTCTCTCTCTGTCTG
The DNA here is from genome assembly GCF_964662115.1 of Mustela nivalis. NCBI lineage: Eukaryota > Metazoa > Chordata > Mammalia > Carnivora > Mustelidae > Mustela > Mustela nivalis. The sequence continues at coordinate 7,218 of NW_028134825.1, read as the reverse complement.
TCTCTCTGCCAATTTTTGATCTCTCTCTGTCAAATAAATAAAATCTTTTTTAAAAAGTTTACCATAATGATAATTGTATGCAAGATATTGTAATACCACAGAAAGACTAGATTAAGGGAACTGAATATATATTATCAATTATATTTTATATTTAACATAAAAGCAAAAGCAATACAAGAGAGCAAAATACAATCTTTTAAACAAATGGTTCTGACGTAATGGTGAAGCTAAATGTAAATATATAAAATAAAAATAAAATAAAATAAAAAAATAAAAAAAAATCCAGGCAGATATCATACACTCTTCACAAAAATTAAATCAGATTGGATTATAAACCTAAACATGAAACATCTAGAAGGTAATATAGAAGAAAATTTAAATGACCTTGGTTTTGGAAATAACTTTAGCTACAAAAGCACAAGCACTGAATTTAAAAATGTCTACTCTGTGAAACAATGCCAAGAGAACGAAAAGGCAAAGCACAGACTATGAGAAAAAATTTGCAAAATACACATCTGGCAAAGGACTGTTAATCAAAAAGACACAAAGACCCCTTAAAACTCAACAATGGGGGAAGAACCTAATTAAAAATGAGCCAAAGACCTTAGCAGATACCTCACAAAAGAAAATATTACAGATGGCAAATAAGCATATAAAAAGATGCTTCACATCATATGTCATCAGGAAAATGCAAATTAAAACAAAAAAGAGACACCAGTACATATTCAAAATCCAGAACACTGACAACAGAACACAAAATGTTGGTGAGGATGTGGAGCAACAGGAATGTTCTTCCATGTCTATTGAGAATAAAGAATAGAAAGCAACTTGGCAGTTTCTTACAAAACTAAACATATTCTTGCCAGATGATTCAGCAGTAGCAGTTCTTGGTATTTATCCAAAGAAGATGAAACCTATACCCACAAAGATGTCTATAGTAGTTTTATTCATTACTGACAAAAGCTTGGAAGCAACCAAGATATCCTTCCATAGGTTAAAGGTCAAATAAAGTGTAGTACATGCAAACAATGGAATATTATTTAATGATAGAGAAATGAATTACCACGCCATGAAAGATATGGATATAAATATTTAATAAATATTTGATTTTAGGCTTCTACCAGTCTATCAATAGTATTAGTATATTTTAACAGTGAATGCTCAGCATTCACGAATTTACTAATAAAATATTTTGGGTTCAATATTTTAAATACTTCAACCTCTATGATTATATTCCTAATAATTTTGAATTGGGGTAAATAAACCTTAATTTTTTGTAACTTGTTTCTTATTGCAAAAGAGCTCAATGAAATTTTAGAAAATAAAAATTTACCAAAAAAAAGTTTAGTTTACTATTGCCAAATAATTTATAACTTTACCATATATTCAAATACATATATTTTTCTAAATTGATTTATAGGCTACTAAAACCAAAAACTTTTAGTTATACTAGATTTCATATCATGCACTCAATGCCAGAAAGCCATCTGGCGATGACTTGTCTTAAGTAGAGTTAAGATGAGTGTTATTACAATGAAAGATGGAAACAAAGATAGTATAACAATTGAGTGTTACTTAACTTTTCTGTTTTGATCAAGTTACTAATCTACAAAAGGCTTTTATCGGTGACACACTTGGGAATTTAACAAAACTTTTAAACTAGCATGTGCGACTCATTCCTAGAAAACAACACAATCAATAACACTTTCTTTAGATAAAATCATGACTATTTCTCCATTTGAATAAAAAGGTAGCAACCCCAATAAGTTTATTGAACATGAAAAGTTGAAATGCTATAATGCTCCTAAGGAATTAAATGATCCAGTCATGAATTACAAAAAAAGGATATAAATTACTAAAGATTTTGTTTAATGTAATGTACAACTGCCCGTTATTGTTCAATAGTGTAGGCTTGTACAAGAATTCTATAAAAGAACTCCACTTCTAAACCGTGGAAAATATGTTCCCTTTCCCCCTATATACAACTATTAAGCCATTCATTTAGCTTTTAAAATATCCACTTAATACAGGCTTTTTACTCATTTGAACAGGCAGCAGGGCTCTATTCTTATTGCTTACATCTGAAGGATAGACTTCTAGCGTAAGAGGTAAAGCCCGTAAAGTAGCCAAATAATAACAACAAAGTACAGTTTAATGATCCCTTACAATCTGCCAGCTACCTTTCTGAGGTTACTTCAATTAATAAAACATATAAAATACCTGACCACAAAGAGCTTGCATTCTTTTGAAATATAATAGTGAAATAAACCAATAATAGAGGGGCACCTCGGTGGCTCAGTCCATCGAGTGACTGCCTTTGGCTTGGTTTATGATCTCAGGGTCCTGGGATGTAACTCCCCAGCAAGCTTTCTAGGCAGTGGGGTGTTTTCTTCTTCCTCTGCGGCCTCTCCCAATTCTCTCTCTCTCTGTCTCCAATAAGGAAATAAACCAGTAATAGAATAATCATTGATGGTTGATGGTGATAAGTGTTACAAAGAAATACAAGAAAGGTAAAAGCCATTGGAGAATGCTGGGATGAAAGTTAATTTTATTTTGTGTTGGGTGGTTATATCTCATTTATGAGATGTTATTTGCACAAAGACCCAGGAAGTGAAGGAGACATGTCACCAAAAGGATATGGATGGCTTATAAGCACATGACAAATTTCTCAGCATTTAGACATTAAAGAAATACAAATTAAAATCATAATGAGACATGCTTACATATCTATTAAAATGGCTAAAATTATAAAGGCTAATTGTACTTCGTCTGAGCTAGATTGAGAAGCAACAAAAAATCTAAACTGTTGTTGGCATATATCATGATACCATCACTTTGGAAAATAGTTTGAAAATTTTTTAAATGCAAAATATGTTACAGTTACACAAATAACCATTTTACTTCTAGGCATTTAACCAAGAGAAACAAACCCTATGTTCATACAAGGACTTGTATATGAATTTCGTAGCAGCTTTAAGAATTGAAAACAGTGGAAATGTTCATCAATGTCCATCAATAGAGCAAAGACAAATTATGATCTATTCTTTTAAGAGATTACTATTCAACATCAAAATGAACTATTTACAATTGGAGATTCTCAAAGTAATGATGCTGAGAAAAGAAAAGCCAGGCAATGAATAGTATATACTGTGTGATTCCATGACTATAAAAAAATCTAGAAAATACCATTTTATATATAGTCACAGTCATCAAATATATTGGTGTGATTTTAGTGCCTTCTTCTGTGCTCCCATAGCTTCCTACACTTGGATCTCCGAGCATTTGTTACACCATGCGAAATACGAACTCTTTTTCTTTATTCTGTCTTACAGGAAAAAGAATCCTTGAAATTTTATGGACATTTGAACTCTTAGTTATTCGCAGAAATTCTATCACACAGTAAATTTCCAAATATAAAAGCCAGAGTTTTACAATGACTTCTAAGCTTTTACATGATCTAGCCACTCATGTGACCTCTGTGACCTCTTTCCCTGCTACTCTTCAGTCCCTCACAGTGGCCTCCTTGCTATTCCTCAGATATGCCAGGCACGATCCAACCTTATGGCCTTCAAGATAGCCAATTCCTTTGCCTGGAGTGACCTTATTGCTGATAGTTCTGGGCAAATTCATCACCTTTCCATACGTTTGTTCAGTTGTCAGCTTCATTGTAACTACCCTGATCTTTCTATTAAAATTCTTACCTCCCCATCCCCTGCCTAGCAACCTTGATTTTTCTCACCCTGATCTAATTTTTATTTTTCCCCATTGTACTCATCATTTTTGAATAAACTATGCAACTTTTATTAAGGTTTATAGCTTTTAATTGTCTCACCCTTTAAAAGAAAAGTTCTACAAAGCCAAGTATTTCATTTACCAGTGTAGTCTGAAGTAATATCTGCCATATAATAGGTTCAGTAGACTATGGGTAAATTTCAGAAAAAATTAATGTTGAGAGTATACTGAATTTCATGTCATTTCAATATTTTTTCCAAAAAATAAACTATGTAAAACATATTTTAAATTTACTTTCAAAATATTTTATAGCATATAATGGACAATATACATATGCCTTAAAGAAACAATCATATAAATAACCATTTCATACCTACTTAAAAATTGCATAATACCACACTCGTAGATCCTCTCTGAATGCTCTAAAATAACCCTTTAAAGGAAAAACATTTTTAAAAATAACAGATTTTTTGGCAAAGAATTTAATAAAATAAAAGTTTCATTCATCTATGTAGATCATAATAAATGTTTTTAATAGGCATGAAATTATAACTCTGAAGTGTGCTAAAATGAAACCACCTGCTAAGGGTGAGAGAACAAAAATAAACATCATTTTTTCAAATAAGAGGAATTTATTACCTTTGAATCAAAGCATGTGGATTTGTTCAAACTGGCAATAAAGGAATATGGATACACAATCAATAGAATGTCATATTTTAGATGTCTAAAAGACTTCAAAGTGAAGAGTATACATTTTTTAAATGCTACATAATAAGAAAATGACAAGATGTGACAAATAGCATTTTAAAAGCTCTACTCATAATGGAACGGAAGGTGTCATTTCCCTATAATTTTATATATGTCATTAATTTACTGTATCTGGATACAACATATTACCAAACAGATGTTCATCAAAGTCTAAATCATTTTTAATGGAACATAATATTTTGAACCTACATCTATTAATCATTTTTTCGATCTAACTTTTATAGTCTCGCTAAACATTTTATCCATTGTCGACAAAATTTAAAAAAGTAGGATAAAAAGTCGTGTTCGGAAAAGTAGATTTTCTTTGAAGTTTGCATTTAAATGAAAATATTTGCTGATATTTTAAAACTTTAAATGTAATTTTATATATATCTGACCTATCAGATAATATAAAATTTTTGGAGAAAATATGACATATTTTTTTGATCTTGGTTGAAGGTATTAATAAAGAGCAACTGTTTGTATTATTTGTAATGTGATATCTTAGTTAATAAACATGAATAACTGGTATAAAATATGTTTTTTTTTAAATTTTATTTATTTCCTTGACAGAGATCACAGGAAGGCAGAGAGGCAGGCAGAGAGAGAGGAATGGAAGCAGGCTCCCTGCTGAGAAGAGAGCCCACTGTGGGACTCAATCCCAGGTACCTGGAATCATAACCTGAGCCGAAGGCAGAGATTTTAACCCACTGAGCCACCCAGGCGCTCTAAAATATGTTCTTTTTTTATATAGAATTATAGTTCTTGCAAAAATACGGAACTAGCTGGAACTGAATGCCTCCTTCAAAGTCAGCTCTGGAGAAATTATGCAAGTGTAATGTAGAACTATTTCGGATATGAACCAAAAACAAAGAAATGATGATAAATTCCTTAAAAGACTCAAAGTTGCTCTTGACTGGTATGTTTCAAGCTCTATTCCTGGTTTGAGGACAGTTTTTAACAGGCCTGTCACTGTAGAAATCAGCTGGATGTCTAGAGGCTATCAGAACTGTGCAAAAACCTTGAAGGGGTAAAGACTTGAAAATTCTTTAGAGAGATTAGCTCCCTAAGGCATTATTCATCCACACATTTTCCTCCAAGCAATTAAGGCTGATGGATGAGGGGCACCTGAGGGGCTCTCTCATCACCTGGGTGGTGGGTTAAGACTCTGCCTTCATCTCATGTCATGGTCTCTGGGTCCTGGGATCCAGCCCCACATCGGGCTCTGCTCAAAAGGAAGCCTGCTTCCCTCCCTGCTTGCCTGCCTCTCTGCTTACTTGTAATCTCTCTCTCTCTCTCTCTCTCTGTCCAATAAATAAATAAAATCTTAAAAAAAGGCTTATGGATGCTAAATTATGAAAACTGTTCCCTCCAAATGATGCTTCTTCATAAGGATTTAAGAATTTAAAATTGTAAGAATTTAAAATTAAAACTTGATCGTAGGATTTATCTTATAGAATAACATCAAGTGAAGGCAGTTATTATTAGATCTGAAGTATTTGTGATTCTGAATTCTTGGCCTCATTAGTAAATTTATTTTTAAATTCTCCCATGGAGTGGTGATTGGCCTTCAGTCTTTCATTGATGTACATCATTGGGTCAAATGAGATGTGCGTGCCCAGAACTATATATAATCTTCTTTGTATTTCACTGGAGATGGGATTTCTGAGTTTTGTTCAATTGAATTTGGACAGATGTTTTAATAGTCACTTCTAGAGTTGGCCCTGGAGAATATCTTCATTTTTTTTTTCTCTTCCCGATTCTCTGAAAAACCCTGACTAATTCACATTATCACAGTGATATCACAATTCAAGTTTTCCAAAGACTATAGCTGCAAAAAAAAAGAAGCTACTCAGAATGTAATGCTATTGTGAATGATTGAGAAAGAAAACATTATTACAATTAAGCTACCAGGTTTCAATGTATTTTATTGTTGCTTAGAAAATCTTAGAATACCCAGACTTTACAGAGATTTGATGATCCTAAGAGGAGCTGAACTCATGGACCAAAATAGCTATGCACATAAAAAGTACAATTACTTACCTAAAAAAGATGATGTGGTTAACTTTATATGGCAATCCAAGTGTTATTGGAACAGGAATTTAAAAAATAGCTCAGGGGCACCTAGGTAGCTCAGTGGATTAAGCCACTGCCTTCAGCTCAGGTCATAATATCAGGGTCCTGGGATCAAATCCTGCATCAGGCTCTTTGCTTAGCAGGGAGTCTGCTTCTCTCTCTCTCTCTCTCTCTCTGCCTGCCCTCCGTCTACTTGTGATCTTTCTCTGTCAAATAAATAAATAAATAAAATCTTAAAAAAAAAAAAAAAGAATGTACTTTTAAAAAAATAGCTTAACAGGGGCACCTGGGTGGCTCAGTGGGTTAATCCGCTGCCTTCAGTTCAAGTCATGATCTCAGGGTCCTGGGATCAAGCCCCACATCAGGCTTTCTGCTCAGCAGGTAGCCTGCTTCCCTTCCTCTCTCTCTGCCCGCCTCTCTGCCTACTTGTGATTTCTCACTGTCAAATATATAAATATAATATTTAAAAAATAGCTTAAAAGTATATGATAAAATAATGACATACATATACAAAGAAAAGAAATATACTATACTGTGAATATAAATTAAGTGAAAATTGTTGAAATAAAGAATACAATAAATGGAGACTAAGATGAATATAGCTGTAAAATGAATAAGTGAGTTGGGAAAAACAAACAAACAAACAAACAAATTAATGACTTC